>NW_026852366.1:0-199570 GCF_026571515.1 Ruditapes philippinarum | reverse complement strand
TCCGGAGGAAAGCTTTAATGAAATACTTAAATCGCCTTTGTTGCTGAATTAAATCACGTTATTTCATATATTAATTACTAAATAAAAATCAATACATTTTAATGACCATTCGGGCCGAAATAAGGTAACCAATGCCCCTGAACATTAGTTATTAGATCTTACATTTTTGTTTTCTATTTCCAACTGGTATTTAAATAGCCTGCAAAACAATTCAATAAAAAATCGACATAGAATTTAGTAACATTCATTAAATAAATCATAAATGGTCATTTTTGATGCTTTATAATCATCTCGAGTAATTTTTGATTCGGAAAATCAGAAATTTCATTTTCTTGCGACCGTAATATTCAATTATTGTTTAAATTTTTTCTTTTATAACATTTAAAAATAATTTAAATAAACGCCAAAAAAAATATCTATGAAGGTTAACTTATAAAAAATCATCTACAACACTTCTTTTAATTCTTTCATGGAAATTACTTCATGGTCCTTTTCAAAGCGTAACCCTATGCATCTATGGAATTTAACAGTCCACAAACTCCAGGCATTTAAAAAGGCCAGACACCACCATCAACCTGTCAGAGATAGTCAAAACACTCCTGATGACTGAACTTGCAGCTTACACCAAGAAGTAAAAAGTAACTTCTTAGAAATCTCGGTGTACCAGTAAATTCTTCTTAACATATAAGTAATTAAAGTTCTTACAGCGGAATCCATAAAAATAGGTATTAATTTAAAAAGATAACCGGTAATTAAAAATGAAAGAAAAATTACAAACGCAGAAAAAAAAACATAATAAAAATCTAATTTATTAATTGGATCTTGAGAAATTAATAAATATTAACGATGTCTCGCAAAAGCATTCCAATATTTCTTATTCTCTTTTAATGCAGGATTATTCGGAAACGTTTTATTAAATTCCACATCCTTTAAAATTTTATAAAAAATAACACACCTAGTTAAATTTTAGAAAAAGTTGATAAAAATTAAAAACACGCCGTTTTTCCCTTTTTCGTCAACAATACCTAGGGGTTATTATTTTAACAACAGCATTACAATGTTATCAAAACTTTAAAAAATCATCTTTTTTATACTTAAATTTAAAAACGAAAATAAATTTTAATTTTTAAACCCATTTTCCATTTTTTAGCTAAAACAACGAAAGTAGTAAGAAAATACGCAATTTCCGGGACGTCTTTTCATTTTCCTTCTAATAGAGCCATCTATTTTTGTGTAAAGAAAAAACGGGGAAAAAGAAAACAAGAACAAAAAAAAGACTAAAACCCCGTAGAAACAGCAAGGTCTAGGGAAAGTACACAGAACTTTTTAACAAAATTCGCAATTAGGCCACTGATTAATAAATTTAGTTGCGTATTTTAGGACCACATAAAATGAAAACATTTTAAAAATGTTTTTCCACACTGAAATTTTAGCTGTATCTAGAAAAAATTTTCTAAATTAAATTTGATTTTTTTTTTTTTCTCTACTGGTTTTTTTCAGAGGGGTTAGGGTTTGCCCGGTCGTTCTTTTTTTTTTTGGTACGCCAAATACCTGGATCCTCTGATACGCAAAAGGTAGAAAATATTTTTAAGGAAATTAAAATAGATAGATGGGAGATGTGAAATCACGCCATTTTTAAAGGGCGAAAATACAAAAATAGCGCACTGTTTACCTGGTCGAAATTGCGGGTTTTTACAGTAAAAACAAGAGACATTTTTTGATACAAACCCCTTTGGGGAACAACCTAAATTAAATGTTTCACTCCCAAAAAATTTCCATTCATTACTGGCTGTAAAATAGTTTGGTATCAACTTCAAAATACTTAAAATTTCTATACGGTATATCAACTCGTCCTTCTTCATGTTTTTCGTTTAAAATCAAACGGCGACTTTGAAAAGTAACTTATAAAAAATAAAATTTCAAGATCTTTTAGATGAAAAGCAAAATTATAAATTTATCTATCAAAAACGTTTTCGATTTTATACTCTCTTAGATTTGAAAAACAGACAACAGATCGGGCCCCATGATTCTAATAATTATTTTGCTATAAATCAAATGTTTTCCTATTGAAAATGAAATCCGAAAATAAATTTCTCCTCATTGACTTTGGTCTTCATTAAACGATCTTTGCGTAAAAAATGGTGTTTTTATGCTTTCAAACATTTACTGAAATGCTTTCAAAGCTGTATTATTTCAAATGACAATTCAACATGAAAATTTATACTAAACTACGTAAATAATAATGATAATATAAGTAATACCCGAACCGTATATTAACAAAGGTTTTAAATCAAATTATACAACAGTTTTTGAAGGTTTTTTTTTTTATTTGATACCATCAATTTTTTATAAAGAATATAAATAAACAATTCATAGCAGAACACACCTAGGTTGTAATGTTGATATTGAAATTCCCTTACTTTTCCGCCTGAAGTTTGTGAGCAAGTATATGTCCCCTTTGCGTTTCATATGATGGGTACCTATGTCCGACTTTTTAGCCCAATCATCCAACTAGGGATGTCATTCGGAGTCCGGATATCCGAACGTTCGGAAACATTCGGGGTTGCTCCGGAGCCCATTTTTCTATATCCATTTCGATAAAATATTTTTAAAATATTAAGAAGATGCTGATAATTACGACTCGTGAGATAACAAAGACATGGTTTTGACACCATATTTATATTGTACCTTTATTTGACATACACATCATATCTCGCAGACCACAAAAAAAAAAATAATAAACTAAAAATTACGAGTCAATTATGACACATGTTTTTAAAAAATTTTAATTTTTTGAAATTAAAAGATGGATTTTTTAAAGCCCCGTCACTGCGGGGGAACAACGATTTAATTTCCAAAATTTAAATATTTAATTGGGTTTATTATTTTAAATATTTTTGGGGTTTACAAAACCCCTCATTTTCTTTTTTTTAAACCCAATTAAAAAAAATTTTGCAAAAATAAAATAAGCAAATAAAAAAATTTTGCTTTTTACAATTTATATTTTAATTTATCAAGTTTTTATTGAAATTATACCCAAATCCCTTTTGGGGTTTCCAATGACATCCAAATCCATCATTAATTTTATTACCGTTTTTTTTTTAAATTTTTATTTTCTTTTTTGATCCTTTTTCCCTTTCAAAGGGATTTTTTAATAAAGGACAAAACCATTTTTTAATCATTTTTAACGAAGATATTTTAAAAATTTTAAATTTAGTTATAGAAATTGGCAAAATTTTTCAATTTTCCAATTTTTAAACAGCTGAAATTTTCACTTCTAAAATAAATAATAATGACAAACGGAGCATCAAAAACCCGCTTTTTTTAAAACATGAAATATTACTACCAAATAATACCTTTAAATACATCCCCGGGAAAGACGCCTAATGGAAAAGGGTTCTGCCCTCGCAATAAAGGGAAAGGGGGGTTTAACCCGGGTGGGGGTAAAAACTAAAACTCCCTTTTTCTCATATGTTTACCATATTTTAAATAGTGTTTGGGTTAAAAAAGGGCCATAGAGTTTAAATCCCCTTTCCAAAATCCCTTTTTTTTGACCTACCCCAACCTCATAATCTTTCAAAATTAACATGCAAATTTTTCCCCCTGGTCATGAACATTTTTCCCCCACTAAGTATAAAGAACGGACAACCAATAGTTATCAAGAGACTGAGAAGGCATCACTGTGACTGACGTTAGGACAGACAGACGGACAAGTGGGTACTCAAATACGACCGAAATTACTTCCTTTAAATTTATTTGGTTCTACCGGTACCACATTTTCTAGCGAGTATGATACACAATATTTCAACATTGAAAGCAAGCCCTGTATCTTTAGTTTATGACTGTTGGGATTTTATTGGAATGAAAAATTTCTCTGTTTCAGAACATTTTCCCCTACCTATAGAATATTGAGTGCTTTGAGAGCAATGTAATCCAGTGTCAAACAAAATTAATGAGATTAAAGAATATTAATGGATGAATTGCGAATTAGGCTGAAGACAAATTAACAAAAAGTTAAATATCGCTTACACATTTTAAAATATCAGCAAATTAAAATCTGAAATGCACAGAACTTGCTAGAGAAACGTTGTATTCTGCTGAGATAGCAGATTATTGTCGCTTCCAACAAAATATTTAAGAGAAAACCTAAAACAAAGTGCATGTTTTAGGAATATAAGTGATTTTCTCACACTTAAAATAATTTTATGGAGAGGATATAATGTTGTTCTACATGTTCTAGATATATAAATTAAAAATATGTACAGTGCATAGAAACATGTCTGGTTAAACGGCCTTATTAAATAACACGTGTCATTTAAAAAAAATACAACTCAATGACAAACTTTTTTAACACAATTTTATTCAGCAACAATTCACATCTTGGTTCTCTTTTCTGAGAATATCACTATTCATGCGGCAGAAAGTGACAAAAGTAGGTATCACAAGCAAAAATATGAAGCTGCTAGTACGAACAATCTGTACTTGGTGGCGTTAATTCATACTTTCAATTTAAATGTCTTACATATGAATTTGTTACTGCAAGATATAGCAAGATCTGCCAAAAGTAGTAGTTCCAATGTACTAAGCATTGACTTTAATGACCATAAATGAGAACTTAACGAAAAAGGCTAACCAAGGGTTAACTGACGGTCAATGGCATTACAACACCTTCACTTTTTTTTACACTAATCCTTTTTGCCTCTTTTCAATAAATAAATATATTTATGTAAATAAAAATCATAGATTTGATCAATAAATAATTACATATCATCTAAGATTTAATAAATAATTAAATATCATCTAAGATTTAATAAATACTTAAATAAATATCATCACAGAGACTAGTTCAAGATCACTTTTTCGGCTTTCCTTTCCTTTTAGCAGAAAGTTCTGTTAATTTTGAATCTAACTTTCTTTGTAAATGAGCTTTCTTTGTTGCATCTGGTCTTTTTTCTGGTACCCCACTACCTCTATACAGGACACCATCTTTACTTATTCTAGTTCGGGCTTGAGCCCGTGCTGCTTCCCCACATCCATGTACCTCTGGAATATGATGCGACATACAGTATCTTCCTTGACAATGTGAACATACTTGAAAAAGTGTCTGGACACTGGTTTTGCACTTCTTGAAACAGCAAAAGTTGTCCATATTTTGAACTGTTGCAATCAAAGCGTCTATGTCATCTTTATCAACCTTTTCCACTCTTTCTGCTAGTTCTTTATCAAATTTCCGGTGCTTTGTTGACTTGGATACATCTTTCTTCTGCTTGTCTTTTACTTCCATCTCTTCCCTTTTCATTCTCATATCTTTTTCCTTCCTAGCACAATGAATTTCATGCAGTTGCAGATTTGCTTTGAGTACATCCTTTTTACAAATACCACAGACAATTTTACCATCAGAAATGGGAGCTCCTATGAATTCCTTTGCCTCATTAAAATCTTTTGCAGATATATCACCATTGTTCAAAGGTTCATCAACTAGCTCTTTATTTCCACAATTATTATTGCTATTTTTCAAAGATGCATCAAGTAGCTCTTCATTTCCACTATTATTAATGCTATCTTCAACATTCACTTCTATATTTTCTTTATTTTTCTTCTTTTTCTTTTTATTTCCTTTGCTCTTACTTTCATCAATATCCTCATCTACATGTCTGTTATCCATTTCAACAGTGTTTCTTACAGCATCTTCCTTTTCATCACTTTGAATATCTGATTCAGCCAACAATGATTTACCAGGTTTTGTTACCACAATAAATCTATCTTCTCCTATACCTTTGCTTGTATGCGCAAGACCATGCTTCTCTGCAATCTGGAGTGAAATATTGCAAACAATATCAGTCACTTTTATCCATTAAACCTCTTCAAAGAACTAATAATTGTTATCAAAATGCCTTAGCACTTGCTTTGCACAGTGCTTAAATTCCTTTTGTCACTAATAAATACATAATGTTGTAATTCAAGCTACAACAAAAGGTAAAATCAACATTTTTATTGATCTCTAAAAATCGACCAACCAGAGTTAAAGCACTTCAATGTTTTTCTTCATATCTGGTTTATTTTGCTCAATAACAATGATTTTTTCTTGTAAAACAGAGCGAACATACATGTATCGTATGAGATTTCGCAAACAAATAATTGGTTTATACCCTAATCCCAAATGTAAACAACTGTTTGAAAAATTATTTCCAGTCCCTATATGTCAGCTAAGCTCATTTAAGTATAACCCAGTCTACTAGTAACTCACGCAAGTGTAACATAAAACAAGAGCTCTTACTAGGATGTTAAAAACTATTCTCAGTGCTTAATAGTAAAACAAAAGCCAAGATAATCATTATAATGTAGAACTTTTTAAATTCAAAAGGGCCATAATTCTGTAAAAATCCACCTTAGAGTTATGGGCTTTGGATAGTGACATTCTATTAAGCTCTGAAACAAGTGTGTGAAGTTTGTACCCATTCCTTTCAGTAGTTTTTCAGTCAGATACCAACTTGCACAAAATATAACAAAAATTTGATGTTTCACTATTATTCAAATAGCCAAGCAAAAAATATATCTTTGTCATCTGGCATGACTCTGACCAATAATCTGATTTGTGAGGCAGGCAGTTTAACTGCATGGTTATATGAAATGAAATTTTAAAATATCTTATCACTTAAATAAGCAAAACTTTCAATTTCATAAGATTAATTGCATGGTTTTATGAAATGAATTTTTAAAATATCTAATCACTTAAAGAAGCAAAACTTTCAATTTCATACAATTAACTGCATGGTTATATGAAATGCAATTTTAAAATATCTAATCACTTAAAGAAGCAAAACTATCAATTTCATACAAACCTCATGGACTAGAAATCTCTCTCTCCCAGACAATGAGCTTGGAAATTCTAAAACATCTGCATGTTGATTAGAAATAAACAATTCAATTTCTTCCTCCAACTCTTTTAGCCTACTTTCATCCTCGGCCTGATTTTGTTTGCTAAAATATAAATTATTATTAAGTTATCTGTCCTTCATAACTGTTAAGCTATTTTGATAGCGAATATTTATATCCAGTTTCAGGTAGATAGCTTTGATAATTTCTCGTAAGAAAATGGACCTTTACAAATGGTTTAACTATATATATATAAAATGGCTAAATGTCTAAGTTATCTTTCTTTTTGAAATGATGTCCTTTTACATCAATAAAAATGTCTACAAAGTTTGTAATGAATATCTTTTACAGTTTCGAAAAGGTTAACCAATGCCGACGAGAAGATTATGACAATAACTTCACTTTTTTCTTTAAAAGGTAGAGCTTAGATATAATAGAACAGATTTTTAGTTAGGGGTTCAGAAGAGATAAAAAGGTGACATTCACCAAATGGCTCTAGGGGTACTATCTATTTTTTTTTCAAATGAGCAAAATTTTATATGGCTACCCATAAGGTTAATTAATTACATGCACTTTTATGACAAAAATGGTCTTACTAAAAATACAATTTCCATTTATAACTAGAAGCTAAAATAGTATCTCTTAATTCTAGAAAGGGTTAAAATAATTATAAAGAAAACCAAAAACAACATGTTTCGCTATATAAAGATATTATTTACTGCTGTAACACTCTCAAGTTTTCTAGCCTTATGCATCTCACAGTTTGAAAAATCCAATTTCAACAGAGACCCAGTTTCCACACATTTTGAACGTATTAAAAGTGTCTTGTTCACAATATATTCTTGATTAATTGCATTTACAAACCAGTCTCTAGAGAAAATATTTCTGAAGCAATATTCCTCCTAAACTTGATTAAAACGCTGTAATAAAACGTGGAATATTGATGTAAAGATGTCGTTCAATTACTAGGAATTAAAGACACATCACTTATTTACATTTCTTTTGGCCTTTACATATGTGACAACTACTAAGGTAAAAATATTTTCAAATCTCAATTTGTTTGTGTTTAAACAATGATAATAGGCTCATACCATCTTAACGGTTATGATTGAATTTTTTTCCTAAAATAGGTTAAGTAAAAATAATTTAACAACATGACTTGGAATGTTGATACATTTAAATTAAATAAATATTTGTTTATTTTATTGGATTTTATGTCACCCTGGCACTGTAAAATAGAGAAAAACATAATTCCTAAATAAAGTCCAAAAACAATGCAAAATTAAAAATGTTGCAGGCTCTGTTTGATTGAGCCTGTTCATGAATATTAAGGGCATCAGCTAACTTTCAAGGTAGAGTAAGATCTCAGGTGCCTGGTTGTGCATTATTTCAGGCCCAGGTGGCAACTGAATAGAACCCACCAACATTCTGCCTGCTCTACTCTCTAGTGGATTCTTGATTGAGTCATAACAGCAGTATGATAAATAAATGAAACATTTGTTTTGATTAGTTGTGGAATACAAACACTTAAGGTAGTACACCCCTAATGGGCACTATAAGGAACTGTAAAATTGACAACATAGGACAGTTATATGCCTTAAATGTCACCTGTATGCAAAATTTAAACAAAATTTACTGTGTGGTTTATGAGGTATGGACTTTTTTCTGAACTAAAACTTTGCCATTAGAAGGGCTTTTTTTAGAAATGAGGAAACTCTAAATAATCTATAATATCATCATTATGAAAATTGTTTTCCTATTGCTCATTGTTAAAAAACAAATAATCACATTTAGGTAACAAATTAAACAAGCAAAATTATTGTTTTTAAACAAAATGTTTTTAATATGTATAAAATTGTAACCCTACCCCACCCACTTTTAACACTTATTTGACCATTTCCATGTGTCAAAAGCCTTTTTTAAAATATTCCTAAAATTGTCCACAACGATGGGCTGTTTTCAAAGTTTGCCTAACATTTCTTAAATGTATATTGGTTGGTTTTGCAAAATATAAAATACTTTTAATGTGTAGTTTTTATTGTAAACTTTGAAAATATCTGGTATTATATTTGCTATTAAATTTGGCATTATTTAGTACATAAATACATACAAAAATTATATAATTAAAATGAAACACTTTTTACTTCCTTTAGGGATCTGAGAGATTAATAAAAAATGTTAAAAAGAAAAACAAGAGGGCCATGATGGCCCTGGATCGCTCACCTGACACAACCGCATCCAAGCAATGTCTTAAACAAGCATCATGACCAAGTTTGATGCGACTGAGTCAAACATGTGACCTCTAGTGTGTTATAAAGATTTTTCCATATTTGGGCAATGTGACCTAATTTTTGACCGGACACAACCCATATTCAAACTTGACCTAGAAATCATCAAAACAACCTTCCTGACCAATTTCCAGGAAATTTGAATCAATACTGCAGCCACTAGAGTGTTAACAAGCTTTTTCTATTCTTAGCTCCTGTGACCTAGTTTTTGACCGGACATGATCCATCTTCAAACTTGACCTAGATATCATCTAAACAACCTTCCTGACAAATTTCCAGAATATTTGGATGAAAACTGCAGCCTATAGAGTGTTAACAAGCTTTTTCTATTTTTAGCTCCTGTGACCTAGTTTTTGACCTGAGATGACCCATCTTCGAACTTGACCTAGAAATCATCAAAACAACCTTCCTGACAAATTTCCAGAATATTTGAATCAAAACTGCAGCCACTAGAGTGTTAACAAGCTTTTTCTATTCTTAGCTCCTGTGACCTAGTTTTTGACCGGAGATAACCCATCTTCGAACTTGACCTAGAAATCATCAAAACAACCTTCCTGACAAATTTCAAGAATATTTGGATGAAAACTGCAGCCCCTAATGCGTTAACAAGCTTTTCTATTTTTAGCTCCTGTGACCTAGTTTTTGACCGGAGATGACCCATCTTCCAACTTGACTTAGATATCATCAAAACAACCTTCTTGACAAATTTCCAGAATATTTAGATGAAAACTGCAGCCACTAGAGTGTAAACAAGCTTTTTCTATTTTTAGCTCCTGTGACCTAGTTTTTGACCTGAGATGACCCATCTTCGAACTTGACCTAGAAATCATCAAAACAACCTTTATGACAAATTTCCAGAATGTTTGAATGAAAACTGCAACCATTAGTGTTAACAAGCTTTTTCTATTTTTAGCTCCTGTGACCTAGTTTTTGACCAGACATG
Source organism: Ruditapes philippinarum (assembly GCF_026571515.1). NCBI lineage: Eukaryota > Metazoa > Mollusca > Bivalvia > Venerida > Veneridae > Ruditapes > Ruditapes philippinarum. The sequence continues at coordinate 189,463 of NW_026852366.1, read as the reverse complement.
ACCCATCTTCGAACTTGACCTAGAAATGATTAAAACAACCTTCCTGACAAATTTCCAGAATATTTTAATCAAAACTGCAGCCTATAGAGTGTTAACAAGCTTTTTCTATTTTTAGCTCCTGTGACCTAGTTTTTAACCGGAGATAACCCATCTTCAAACTTGACCTAAAAATCATCAAAACAACCTTCCTGACAAATTTCCAGAATATTTGGATGAAAACTGCAGTCCCTAGAGTGTTAACAAGCTTTTTCTATTTTAGCTCCAGTGACCTAGTTTTTGACCGGACATGACCCATCTTCCAACTTGGCCTAGATATCATCAAAACAACTTTCCTGACAAATTTCCAGAATATTTGGATGAAAACTGCAGCCACTAGAGTGTTACCAAGCTTTTCTATTTTTAGCTCCTGTGACCTAGTTTTTGACCGGAGATGACCCATCTTCGAACATGACCTAGATATTATCTAAGCAACTTTCCTGACAAATTTCCAGAATATTTGGATGAAAACTGCAGCCCCTAGAGTGTTAACAAGCTTTTTCTATTTTTAGCTCCTGTTACCTAGTTTTTGACCGGAGATGACCCATCTTCGAACATGATCTAGATATCATCAAAACAACCTTCCTGACAAATTTCAAGAATATTTGGATGAAAACTGCAGCCACTAGAGTGTTAACAAGCTTTTTCTATTTTAAGCTCCTGTGACCTAGTTTTTGACCGGAGATGACCCATCTTCGAACTTGACCTAGATATCATTAAAACAACCTTCCTGACAAATTCCCAGAATATTTGGATGAAAACTGCAGCCTCTAGAGTGTTAACAAGCTTTTTCTAATTTTAGCTCCTGTGACCTTGTTTTTGACCCGAGATAACCCATCTTCGAACTCGATCTGTATTTCATTGAGACAAACATTCTGACAAAGTTTGATGATGATCCAATCAAAACTGTGACTGCTAGACTGTTAACAACCCAATTATTAGAGTGTGAACAAGCTTTTTCTATTTTTAGCTCCTGTGACCTAGTTTTTGACCGGAGATGACCCATCTTCGAACTTGACCTAGATTTTAATAAAACAACCTTCCTGACAAATTTCCAGAATATTTGGATGAAAACTGCAGCCTCTAGAGTGTTAACAAGGTTTTTCTATTTTTTTAGCTCCTGTGACCTAGTTTTTGACCCGAGATAACCCATCTTCGAACTCGATCTGTATTTCATTGAGACAAACATTCTGACAAAGTTTGATGATGATCCAATCAAAACTGTGACTGCTAGACTGTTAACAACCCAATTGTTGACGATGCACGACCACGGACGCCGGACATCACTATACCTCACCTTGACCACTTCGTGGTCAGGTGAGCTAAAAAGAAAGAAACTAGAAATGTGTCATCATGCCACGGATGCCCCCGCATGCAGCCAAAATTTCAGATGTTATAATATTTAGTTCCAAATTTGTTTGCACAAATTATTGTTTTCATTTTAAGTTCAAAGCCCTTTAAACTTTTCAGTGTTAACACAAACCATTTTCATACAATATTCAAGGCACTGAAATTATTCAGTCTTAACCTTTTGAAAATAGCATATTTCATATTTGTAGCCAAAATAATGGCTATACATACATTTCCACAAAAGTATGAGTGCTGAAACAAAAAGTTCAAAAAATTTCCAATATTCAAGAAAGATCAGGTTGTCCAAAATCATTAAAACCATGACCAAATTCAAACTTAAACTGCTTATTCCTAAGACGTATCTATATTATTTTCAAAGTGAAAGGGACATAACTCTGCCAAAAAATCATCGAACCATGACCAAATTCCAACTTGACCTGCCCATTCCTTTGACATATCCATATGTCAAATTTGAGTTGAATATGTAACACTGTTGGGTAGATAATGAACAGAAACTGTAAATTTCATATTATTTTCAAAGTGAAAGGGGCATTACTCTGCCAAAAATCATTGAACCATGACCAAATTCGAAATTGGCCTGGGCATTCCAGAAACATATCCATATGTCAAATTTGAGTTGAATGTGTTGTACTGTTGGGGAGATAATGAACGGAAACTGAAAATTTCATATTATTTACAAAGAAAAAGGGGCATAACTCTGCCAAAAATCATCGAACCATGACCAAATTCGAACTTTACCTGTATTTTCTCATGACATATCCATATGTCAAATTTGAGTTGAATGTGTTGTACCGTTTGGGAGATAATGAACGGAAACTGAAAATTTCACATTATTTTCAAAGTAAAAGGGGCATAACTCTGCCAAAAATCATCGAACCATGACCAAATTCGACCTTGACCTGTATTTTCTCATGAGATATCCATATGTCAAATTTGAGTTGAATGTGTTGTACCGTTGGGGAGATAATGAACGGAAACTGAAAATTTCATATTATTTTCAAAGTAAAAGGGGCATAACTCTGCCAAAAATCATCGAACCATGACCAAATTCGAACTTGACCTGTATTTTCTCATGACATATCCATATGTCAAATTTAAGTTGAATGTGTTGTACCGTTGGGGAGATAATGAACGGAAACTGATGATGACGGAATGACAGAATGACGGAATGACGGAATGACGGAAGGACGGAACAGGGTAACACTATATGCCCCGGCCATTACATGGCGGGGGCATAAAAAAGTTGCCCCTTCTGGGGTTTGAACCCATGCCCCTCCGTTTCAATACACTTTACAGTGATTCTAGCCTATTTGAGTACTCTTCAAAGTGGAGATAGTGCATTAGGGGTGTACTACCTTAAGAGTCTTTCTCCAAACTACAACACAGGAAGAACATTCTAGTGACGGTTCTTTTTAAATGGAAACATCACTATATTTAAAATTTTATATTTGACCTTAACAGCTAAGACATTCACAGATCTAGGTCATACTTCAATCATTCCACATGTGGTTTAGTCACTTTATTGTTTTTCTATTAAAATATCAGTGTATTGTATCAAACATATGTCAATTAATAACAATCTTATCTCAATTTAAGCAAACTTCACCTTCATGGCCTTTTGCAGTCAAAGACTTAACTTAAATATTTCAACATGCCTATTTAGTCATAGCTATACATGAATAACTGTTTTGTTCAAGTATAAGTCAAATTATAAGATAAATAAACAAAGTTTTAGCAATTTATCTTTATTTAATATGTTAACCTTTATGATCAGGGCCTACATTATTCATCATGTTGGTTTTTTATATACACTTGTACAAGATAATGTTGCTGTATTCAAGTATGAATCAAATCCATAAACAAATAGCAACGGACATGTATGACCAATTTTAGCAAAATGAAAACGTAAATGTTAGGTCAATGCCATTTATGAGTCAAGTCAACTTCTGTATGGCCTACCCATGGCTATGTCCAAAGGTTGTGGTGTAGTTGAAAAAAATAAGCAGGCACAAAAAACCGTTGAGACAATACATATAAGTTTTTCTTTTTCTTCTGACTCATAAGACAGCCTGGTGTAATAATGTCACAACAAATGTCTTGGCAACATTTCTGAGCACAATAAAAATCAGAGTCTGTTTTGGTTTGAAATCGATATAAACTGTTCATATCAGACAGGGAACACGAATCATATTTTCAAATTAAAGCAATTTAAGGGTCATTGCTTATATATTAACTTAAACAATTTGGAAGGGTTTCAGGCTGTTCAGAGAAAACGTGCCTATAAATATTGTGTGACATGATAAAATTATGAGAAGATTGTATTTATAGTCTACAGATTATGTAGATAATGTAAATATTTAAAGTAGAAATTTGATCAATATGTACTGTACAAGGACAACAGATTTGGCTGATATGACTAGGCAGGAAAATGGATAGAACCAGCAATGTAAGCAGACGTTTGGAAATGTAAGGTTTCAACAATTATTAAATATGTATCTTAGCTATTATTTTACATTGAATTTTATTTTCTTTGATTGTTAGATTTTTCAGTCACATATTTTTCATAATTAAGATTATATGAGTGTTTTTAATGAACAGTATTTCAAGCTAAAGCTAGCTCCAGAACAGAACTACTTTCTTGAAAGTAGCTAGCAAAATATTTTTACAGTTGCACATTAAAGATTGCTACATTTCTTGCATAGTTGAAACCCAAAGCTGGATGGAATTTAAAATCATACAAGTGGAATAACAGGCAGATTAAACAATTGTCAATTTAAACAATTTTCTTGCATAAAAACTGTGCACACAAGTATACATAAACTAAGAAATAAACAGGAATTAACAGATAAAACCACACAAGCGCAACCCAAGGCACCATGTAAGACAGCTTAATGCAATGATGGCCCTGGTAGTTTCATTATCAAAACATAACTGTCAGATGACATTGAACTTGCATATGAAAAACATTACCAAACCTGTTTCTTTATTCCTTAACAAAATAATGGCATGCAGAACATATACTTTTATCCAAGAATAGCACTAATGCACCATTTGTTCCTGTATAAGCATCTGCAGAAACACTCAGACTTATTAAATCCCTCGCTCTGTATACTTTGGCTTCAAATACATCCTTGTGCTTCTGCAAATGTTAATACACAAACAAATGTTCTTTTAACTACAAAAGTGCTTCTGTTTAAAAAAGCAGTCTAGAAGAATCATAAAAATATTACCTGAATTTTTTATTAGCTTCATGTGGGTGAAATTCTTTTTTATTTCTATCAGAGTGCTGTTTAGGATTTGTTTGTTGTTTATGTGACTTTGGCCTGGCCCCTTTATCTGAGCCCTGCTTCTTTGAAAGTGCCATTAGATCATCAAGATGCTCTGGTCTGCTTACATCACATTGCTGTAATACCCCATCTAAAATAAAGGGGAATAACTTTATCTAAAACAAAGGGGAAAAACTTTGTATTAAATAGAGGGGAAAATTATTAAATTTAAGGGTCTAAAAAAGTACTTTCTTTCTTATTAATGTACATATTTAACAGTTATTTACAAGGTCTTAAAGGGACTCCACTGAGGTTTAAAAGCATAAAAACATAACATTTAAATTTCTTACATAAATGAGCTGGGGCACTTTAAACAGAAATATACATAAAGATAGTTAAGAAATATACTTTGAAATAAATTAAAAATCATATTTTTAATGCTTTTCTTAGCCCGATTTGAGTGAAAAGCTTTTAAACGCTTTTAAGTTTTGGTCATTTTTGGAAATTTGAATAATTATTCTGGAAAAAAGAAGTGCGCGAATAATCTGAAATTTTGCACAAAGATAAGTGGTCTAAACCCTTCATCAAATGGTACATTTATCTGGAAAAAATATTTTCAGTCCCATTATGTCAAAAAACCTCAGTGGGGTCCCTTTAACGCCCAATAATCTTCCAATTATTTATATTGTCAACACTTCAGACTGAGAGTGTTTTTGTAAAACTAAACAATTTTTTTTCTGAAATGCCTTCAAATATAAGTAATTTCTTTCTCTGAAAATTTGATACTGAAAAAACTATAACTGTTGATGAAAAGTATAAGGATTCCAGTTCTGAAAGAAAAACAGGAACAGTCAATTACATTGTTCTTTATTTGTTTTGTAGGATTTTAAGCAAACTAATACAGCAAAGATTAGATGGAACAAGGAGACTTTCCAGCATTACTGGTGGAAAAAGACAGCTGGTGCCCCCTTCATGAATTATTTTAGGCACTTGTTGGTACCTTAGTAGAATCATTTTCCATTGACCTTTTGTATGCTACCTAGATAGTCTACTCTCATGAAAGAATGAGCATACAAAGTCCCTGAATTAAGGGTTTCAAACCCAGAGTGGTGATGAGCAAATTATATGTTAGACATCAAACTTTAACACTCAGCAACACAGGAAAATTACTTTGAAGATGAAATTTGGGAAATCTGCTCAATGAAATGCACCTGTCAAATGCAAGTCCATAATACCTTTTCTGGTTGGGATTTACATCACACCAACACTGTAAAGGTCATATGACGACTTTTTAGCTTTACTGGGAGGAAGACATCAGATGCCCTTCAGTGCATTATTTCAGGCACAAGCAAGCCCCTGAATAGAACCACAAACATTCCATAAGCTAGATTTCTAACATGGAAGTATCCAAATTCCCTTGTGGGATTCAAACCGACAGTGATGATTGACTAGTGCTTTTAAGGTCAACAACTTTAACCACTTGGCCACTCCTCCAATAATATTTACTATCTGAGAGGTGTATGTTGCTGCTTCAATTACCCGCTTCATATTTCTTCATAATCTTAAATTATGCTGATACCTTTAAAGCTGATTTAAAGTATAACAGTAGTTGCACTGTTTGCTCAATTTTACATACCATCCAAATACTGCTGTGCTGTCTGTACTTCTGCCTCTTGATTAAGATATTCTATCAATGTGCAAAGGAAATTGTCCTTGCATACTGTCTCACTGTCGCCAATAACTGCTAAATGGCGCCTGGCTCGAGTTACAGCAACATTGATTCTTCGTCTCTCAGACAGGAAACCAACCTCACCTATAAATAGACATGACATCATTATTTAGACCATTGATCAAAACATAATGTAAACAAAATTATAAGAATTTCATTGAGGTCCAAAAGCCTAAAATTAAAATTTCTAACATAATAGTTATATCAGCTGGGGCACTATGAAATCAGGGGAACAGAGGAATACATTTTTTTTTTAGTCTTATGGACCTCAGTTTTGTTTGTTTGTTTCCCGGGAATAGCTCCTTTAACTAAATACTGAGAAAATATTCTGCAAAATTTGAGAAAATTATGTCTAAAAGTTTGCAATGGCAAGACATATAAGTACTAGAACAATAAAAACTAACCTCTTGTATTACTCCTAACAAGGGAGATAATAACAGCTTCCTTCTCTCTGCCTTGAAATCCATCCACAGATTTAACCTCTATCTTTGGGTATTTACTGGCAAGTCTCAGCCTAACAAGTTCTACCTGAATACAATGAAGAAATGCTTATAAAAAAATCAACTTTCAGGCTTTATCAGAAAGTTTTTACAAGTTGAGAATTATTTACTTTTTGGTAACCTTTTTTATAACACATTAAGTAATATCAATACCATTAAACTGTCATTGGATCAAACAAATTCTGCCAAACTGGTTTTATTAACAATGGATATTTTTTATTATTCCCAATTTAATTTACTTGGAAAACCATCAATATCCTGAATAACTATGTATGCTTGAAATCTTGAAATATTCAAACAAACATCATATAGTCAATACTTATGATATCATAATTATGATGACCAGCTCAGTTTAGATATTGCACTATAATGATATTATCAACAGTAAAATATAGGTTTAACAATCTGTACATCTTTTTTAATAAATATATTAATTGAAACTTTAATCGTTTTTTTTAACAACAAGAGCTGTCGGTAGGACAGCACGCTCGACTATTCTAAGTGCTTGATAGTAAAAGAGCCTTGATAATGTTAAATTTTTTAAGTTCACAAAAGGGCTAATTTTTTTTTATAAATTCATGTTATAGGCCTTAGAGAGAGTCTAATTATACAGTATTGGCTTGACTATTCGGAAGGTAATGTCACAAGGGTGTTTTATTGAGTATAACAATACTAATTACCTATGAATACATAAATTTGACAGAAAAGGTAGAAAGGCTTGTTATTAAAATGTTTTATCAAGTAAATCACTGCTTTATTATTATGAACGCATAAAATTGTCCCAAAAAAGGTACAAACCCTTCAGTAGTTACTGAGATAACAGCTTACAAGCAAAACTTTACCATGAATTTCTAAGTTGAAAAAGGGGAGAAAAATCAGCCTAAATGCAAGATAGAATTATGGATCTTTGTCAGTGACCTACAATTATGACCCTAAATGCATATGTGAAGTTTTAAATAAATATCTTTAATAGTTATTGAGATATGTAAAACTTGCATGTAAACATTAACCAAGAGACTAAGTAGAAAAGGGGATATGAATCAGCCTTAATGCAAGATAGAATTATGGAACTTGGTCAGTGACATTCAATTATGACCCTCCAATTATGATCCTAAGTGCATGTGTTAAGTTTCAAGTAAATATCTTTGAAGACCTTTAACCTTTTACCAAATTTCTAAGTTTCAAAGGGGCAAATAATTCTGCAAATATTGCAGGCAGAGTTATGCAATTTTGCAAACTGATGTACATTATGTTACTATAAAAAAGTATTTTAAATTTCAATTGAATATCTCATAAATGACTTTACAAAAAAACTTTAACCAAAATTTCTAAGTTCCAAGGGGGCATAATTCTGTCAATATTGTAGGCAGAGTTATCCAACTTGTCAATCTGATGTACCTTGTTACTATAAATAAGTATTGTAAGTTTCAACTGAATATCTCAAGCAATAATTGAGATATTTGACTTTGCAAAAAACTTTAACCAAAGTTTCTAAGTTAAAAAGGGGCATAATTCTGTCAATATTGTAGGCAGAGTTATCCAACTTGTCAATCTGATGTACCTTGTTACTATAAATAAGTATTGTAAGTTTCAATTGAATATCTCGAGCAATAATTGAGATATTTGACTTTAGAAAAAACTTTTACCAAAATTTCTAAGTTAAAAAGGGGCATAATTCTGTCAATATTATAGGCAGAGTTATCCAACTTGTCAATCTGATGTACCTTGTTACTATAAATAAGTATTGTAAGTTTCAATTGAATATCTCAAGTAATAATTGAGATATTTGACTTTACAAAAAACTTTAACCAACGCAGACGCCGACGCGGACGCTGACGCTGACGCCGGGGCGACTACAATAGCTCTCATATTCTTCGAATAGTCGAGCTAAAAACAGGACAGTAGGTCCATCTTGTGTCAGACATTTTCAGTACAATTTTGTTATTCACATATCTGAATAAAACATAGGACCTCTCAACTAACCAGGTAGACTACTCAACAAACTAAAGAAACCAAATCAACATCAGACAATAATAGAAAGAAATCAAATTCTATAACTGGAATACCTGAAGGTTGTAAGGGGCAATAACTGCAATATCTTCCTGCTGTACACCACAAGCCAACAACTTCTCAACATGCACAGCAACAATATCTGCCTCACCTGTCCAAAATAAATATCAACTATTGAATCAAATCTTGTATGTTTTGATTTATTTAGTTAGCTTGATTATTTAAGCCAATTGTAGGATTTTTTAGTCAAATTTAAGCAGTAAAGCCAAAATGTTACTACTTAAAGTTTTAGAAATAATTTAAAAAGCACAATATGCCTCAGATATCCATACTGTTTAATTCGTTGGAAATGTCAAACATGTGTTTTATGATGTTTTAATAAAAACGTCTAAAAACTGAGAAAATAACGCTGAACATGCAGTAATGTGTCATAAAGGTAAACAAAGTACTTCCATGCAAAATACTAATTCACTATAATAATTCTAATTGCCAAAAGACTTAAAGATTAGGTAAAAGATGGTTCTTCTGTATGGCAAATGAGAAGTTTTGGACTTGTAAAAAGATACAAAAAAAGAAAATGTGGAGAAATAAAATTAATAAGGCATTTCTGAGGCATAGTGGGCCTTTAAACAATTTCTGTTACTATCTTTTATAAAATTATGTGGCATTCATTTTCCACAACTTCAATACTTTAGTCATGAGATATTGTTATATATATTCTATGCTGATGAAGAGTCTTATGTGTTTCAAACTGGTAGATAATTAATTAAATTTTTACACTTTCTCTCCGCTGATGTGAATTTCTGTTATTTTATCTTCTATTTTAATTTTTTGCATGTTGTTAATTTGGCATACAATTTCGTGATGTATTTTTAGACATGTACACTATTCATATGTCATATTCTATATAACAACAAGCTTTCAAAATTGCTTTTTTCTCCCTACTGTTAACATCAGAGACAATATTGTCATCTTAGTGCAGTAATGGGTTAAGTCCTTCTAAATTTAACCAGAGTTAACCAGTAATTGCACTAAGGCAACAATTTCTGCTACAGAAATATTTCTCTGCGAAAATGCCAAACTGCTGCCTTAAATCCTTTCCCTGATAAATTAAATGGAAGTTTGACAAGTTATTGTGTTTAGATTGTTTTAACAAAACATAAATCAAGCGTGTTCACTTAAACTTTCAACAATTTGTTTTCTCTCGTTCTCTCTATTTTGAGTACTAGATGTAGTAAACAATGATGATTTCAAAAATCAATAGGTTTATTTCTTATTTTATTATGTTTTAGGAACATTCTGCATTATTTTCATGGCCATGTTCCAAACCAGTATCAGCAAAGTTAAAGCATTATATACATAAGCACAAATCATGGTATTATTAGATACTGTATGGTGAGACTCTAGAAAAGTGAGCAATCTTGTGAATTAGTAGTTAAGGCCAGTACCAGTAATTTCATATTTTTGCCGTATTTCAAAAAAAGACAAACTGTCAAGCAACAAATAATAAAGACATAACTTACAATTTCCAACTAAATACATGTACATAATGTACTATACTTTAAATATTCAGCTATCATTCCAGTTATCATTCAGAAGATATTTTTCAGACCATTTCAGACAAAAATTATGTCAAGTATCAATCTAACTTTATTTATTTTCAGCCTTATCAGCCAGTAATAAGCACAACCATTAAACATCTAGGAGTAAACTTAAAAGAGAGACTCTTGCTACAACTATTAAATAAAGTGTTTTTTTCCTGGAAAAATAAAAACTTTTTAAATTGATTGGCTGATGAGAAGAAATGATGCGAAATAGGTCACAGGATTGCTTCCAGACAAAAATTATAGCTTGTAAGGTCTTTATATCTGAAGGGTGTTATTTTACAAAAAGTACCTTCATTTCCTTTAGAGATTTCCTCGGGCAAATCAAGTTCCTGTAGGTCACAACCAGCAGTGTCTATGTACAATAATGGTAGCAAGCTAGTCTCTTTTTCAGTAATACCTGGCAAATCCCTGTATGAGGAAAAAAATCAAAGTACTGTAGGTGCTCTCATAATAAGAATGTCAATGTATTAAGAAGTTTCAGATCTCAAATATAATAAAACATGAGGGTACTTGTTTATTAACTATATTAAGTACATGAAGGTATTTATTTACTAACCATATTAAGTACATGAGAGTACCTATCCTCCATCTTTTCATTTCTTGCATGCATACCAGTAAAGTACATTCTTCCCCAATAAATTTCTAGTCTTTGTTACCTTTGACCTTGGCCCCCACCGCCAAACATATCAGAGATACCCTATCTATTTAAATTAAACTAATTACCTCAGCAAATGATGTTTCACAGAATCATGAGCAATCAATTTGGACTCGTACAATTCTTTTGATGACCACTGCATGATCTTCTCATTCATCCTGTATTGTGTTGTCAACATTCTCATGACCTTGTCACCATGAAGGTCAAGAACACGTTCCATCAAGGTCACAGCAAGACCTCCTTTAGCGGCTCTACAACAATGATATATGCAATAAATGTAAATAACAAATATTTATATGAAAAAATGAGACTCAAAATTAGTCATACCTTAATACACAAACAAACTTCATTTTGAAAGCAACTCATAAGAGCTTGAGTAAAAATTTTATTGAACTGAAGCAATTACCCCATAACTTTTAAATTGTTTTAGGTTGGGTTTTATGTCATACCAACACAGTAGAGGACTGTAATTCTATAAACTGGCTGAATATATAGTTAGCTCACATGAAAGAATACAAAGTCTCTTGCAGGATTTAAATCCACAGTGGAGTGCAGGATTTAAATCCACAGTGGAGAGGGGCAAGTGGTCTGAATTCAAAGACCTTAACCACTAGGCCCCTAAATTGGCCCATCATAAAAACAGTTACATCTACCCTTAACTCATCAAACTTTATCATTGAAACAATAATTGCTAACCATTACCACATAATTATTTTTCCTCCTTTATACAATGGTGGGTCAGAAATAATTTAATTAGAAATGTATTCATGGGACACAGAAACCACCTCATTCAACTGCTTTGACAGTCTAAAGATGGAGAGCATGACAGCAAAACAGTGTGACAGACAGACAGCAAAACAGTGTGACAGACCTAAATGGGGGCACACAAATTCAAGATTTCAGAATAACCATATTTCATTTTATTGAGCAACATCAAATATAACTTACTCATTTGAGAGTATAGTAGGAGGTAACTGTAGATGGTCCCCAGCTAGAATACATTTCTTTGTTCTTAAAAGCGGGATCCAGCAGGCTGCTTCCATAGCTTGTGACACTTCATCAATAATTGTCACATCAAAATGACTTTCTTCCAGCAATTTCATTGGTCCATCATCTGTAGCACTAGTTAGGGTGACCAATACAACATCTGCTCGTTTCAGAATGTCTCTAGTGGCAGCGTCCGCACGCTGGCGTAACTCTTTACGCAAAGATTTCATCTCTTCCCTAAGTTTCTGTTTTTCACCTTTATTTCTAGCTTTCTTCAGTCCTGACTAAAATATTATAAAATGAATAATGATTAAAATGTGAAAAAATAGTGATAGGTCATTTAAACATGTTTTTGACAATGGTCATCATTTAATTTACTGTATGTGCTTTTTAAAGATTTTACTTATGTATATTTCTGGCAATTTTAGATATTCTTCTCATAAGTATTTAAATATAATTTGAATACTGTGAATATTTTTCACTAATTACTGAAAAGAATATAATAAAAATCAATAAATTAATTATCACACAGCATATTTCAAACACATGAAGGAAGTTACTCAAACATTGAAGTCAATATTGACTGATCAAAGTTCTTTCCCCTTTTTGGTTGTCAATGCACATTAATTTATTATATTATCAGCTTTTGTGTAATTAAATCAGTTATCTTTTATAAATCATTCTAATTACAACATGAATCTGAGATCCAGTTATTAATAGAAAAACCAATTTCAAGTTTGTGTATGAAACCTACCAATCAGAAACTTAAATTTTGCCGTCAGGCCACGGCGAGCCCGTATTACGTTACGATTTTACTGAGAAACAACCTAAAACTCCGAATCCATCCAAAAATTTAATCGAAGCTTGGCTTCCAGCTTTCTACAAAATTTATCTGTCATGGCTTGAATCCAAAATTAGTTAGCCAATCAAATTTAATCTTACATAGCGTCAAAAAACCTTCAATTTTCACGCCATTTTTAAAAAGCAGCAAGTATTGCTTTGAGCGCAAAGATATAATGATGATTAAAATGTTTGTTTTCATGAATTTTTTTCAATAAATCATATTTACACTGACTTTTGATTTAGCAATTTCACCTGTTTTCTCTGTAGTTAGTTTTCGTTTGGTTAATTAACATAAGTGTACATCTGGTTCTGTGCATTTTTTTCTTTTTCTTTTTTTCCGGTCATTTTATCCTTTCCGGTATTTAGGGTGGAGGAAAAAAACCCGGGATCTGGGACGCCCGGGATCCGGGATAGTATTAGATATATAGGGAATGGAATAAACTAAATTTGTGTTGATTATTGTTGTTGAATCTTTGTACAGGAGATGATCATTATACCAAGCCCTCTTACAATATAATTCCCTTTTCATGTTTTATGCTCACTATGAGCAAGTTGTGCTCTGGTGAGCATAAACAGGAATTGGGATCCCTATTCATCTGTTGTCCCTAATGTGTAATTTAGTTTCTCTTTAAATTATATCTATGAAACCAAAGACTGCACATTAACCACACTACAGGAGTCCTCTTTCATAGTTGTTCATATTGTTCTACACATAGGTCAAGGACTCGTCTTATATAAAAACACATACGCACACTTTATACCTTATTAATGCCTAAACCTTAAATTTTTGGCATGTGGTATTGCCTTGTTGACCACTTTAAAATTTTGTTCATGTATCTACATCATATCCATTTGTTTAAAATGTTTCACATACCAAGATGAAGTGGACATAATTCTTATTAAAATGCTTAGGGAAAATATGTTTAAGTCTTATTGATATAAACTTCAATGCCTCCAGCTTTAATATTGAATATGTACCAATGCCTTGAGAACTTGTACAAATCAAATGTTAAACATGCCCCATGAATCTAAATTCGCCCACACCCAAGAGAAATCTTCAGTAATATATTCCTGTATAGGACTTGTGTCTGTCACTCATTCCAGCTTCGGCGCGGACGCCAATAACATATTACAACTTAACTTCGTATAAAGAGACATCTTTATGAATTCTACCTATCTAACATTTTTTGGTCAAGGTCAACAGGCCATATAGTAAATGTGCATAGACATAGGGACTTCATTCTATCTGTTTACATACATCTTCATATATACTCATATTCCTCTTTGTTAAACTGAGAGAACTGGATTCCATTACTTTATATGTCACTTTTATTTTGATGTTCGCTGAAGTCTCTTCAGCTAACAGAACTGTCATTTTTACATTTCAACACACCCCTGGAAAAAAATTACGAAGCGAGTCGCTACTAGCTTTTTAAAAGCTAACCTTGTCAAACTTAGACTGGACACAAATTTCCATCTTAAATAATCTTTGACCCAAATGAAATAATCTTTAACCCAAAATGAAATAATCTTTTACCCAAATGAAATAATCTTTAACCCAAATGAAATAATCTTTGACCCAAATGAAACAATCTTTGACCCAAATGAAAATTTGAAAATTGCATACCAAAGTTTTATCAAGATCTTTCCTCACATCCTCTACTAGTTTGGTCTCATCACTCGTAGACAGGATAGCATCCAGTGAATATTTCTGTATGTGTGGTAACAATCTGGCGGGATGACCTAGACGTACGATTTTATGTTTACTCCGAGCGAGTCTCTCTACAAGATTATCTACAGCAATGTTTGATGGTGCACAGGCTAATATCTGTAAATAGATAATTATATTTACATAAAATTTGTTTGTTTTATGTGATCATTCTTCGCTTGAGCTAGGAGGGCCCGTGCAAATTTCTTAGAGAGATTGATAGTTCATGCAACCCGAAGTTAAAGTATTATCCTGTATTTATATGATCATATTTTAGGTAGGACATAGGCCTTAAGGTTTTCCAGTTTACATTGGTTGAATGATAAATACGTCAACATAATTGTTTGTTTGTACATCAGCTTGTTGAATAGGTCATTTCTTTTAAATATTATGATTTAATTGTCATAAAAATATATACCAGTGTTTACAAATGATTATTAATAGTACTGTGTTAATCTATATTCATGCATATTGTAATTGGCTGCCTTTGATTGGGCACTTGTTGAATAATATTCACAACATATTTGAATAATATTCAAACATATTTGAATAATGTTCAAAATATATTTGAATATTGTTCAAAATATATTTATATGTTTATTACGGGATAAATATCATTTCAAAGAGTGAATTTATAAAAGATTAAAAAATCATTTTACAGCAGAACCTTTTTGTAGTAAACGCGTATAAGTGTCATTCTATAGATAGATAATCAACAACACCTTACATGAACCACGTCTGTAATTAAAGCCGTGCATGAATATTAACCGGCTGGATTGACTTCTGCTTATTTCACTTATTTTGCAAGGTATATTCTTTGTATCATTACTAAAGACAGAATAAATAAACAATATTATGCTTAACAAACAAATTGGTTTCAACACCTCTAATTTTGTATCAATTAACATTAATTGCCTTTATCACAAGGTGTTAAAAACAGACAACAAAAATTATTCAAAATTTAATTTCATTGTGTACGAACCTTATTTCCATGTTTAACAGCCTGTAGTATAATCTCAATAACTGTCGTAGTTTTCCCTGTACCTGGTGGCCCGTGAACCACTGCTAACTCTTTCTGTGCCAGAGCAAACTGGACGGCATCTTGTTGCGATTCATCTAGATTCTCATTTATAAACTTCAAGTCTGGAAAAAAGGTAATATCTGTTAGCATATTGTTTAAATGTATGATGTGAACATTACATTTTGCTCTTTCAAGTTTTGGTACCCATTTTGTTTAGTCAAGTCCTGGTACCCATTTTGTTTTGTCAAGTTCTGGTACCCATTTTGTTTAGTCAAGTCCTGGTACCCATTTTGTTTTGTCATGTCCTGGTACTCAGGCATTTACACAAAAAAAATTATGAGATTCAGTCTTAGTACATTTGTATCAGTATTAACGCATTCTTCTGCAAATATCTGCAACAGTAAATAGTTATATTAGTAATCGAGGATTAAATGATTGCATAGAATTATTCACAATCCTTGTGATGTTTTACATGTAATAACAAAAAAAATAAAAAATTTATGCTCTTTATCACTAGATTTTTACTGGTGGAGAAATGGCTTGTTTTGCATACCTTAAAACTTTTCACTAATTGGCCTGAACTGTATGTGTCTCATGCATTCTTAATGTACTTTTTTTGTTCAATCTATCTACCTATTTAAAACAAATACCCAAATTTATGTTCATACAAATCACCCTGAATCTACAGGTGTTGTTTTACAGTAAAGAATAAATAATCATTTAAACTACATGTGATTATTCCATTTAAAAGTACTAGTTTAATGAACACTTTATGTTTGGCATAAACATTTACCTTGTATATTGTTTGGAGGCGAGAGGGGCTGTTCATCAAAAAGCACAGACACCAAGTTTGCACACTCCCCATGCTGAACCTTTGACAGATTTCCTAGAGTTCTAAATTTAAAAAAAAAAATTGAATAAATTAATTGCAATTTTATGCATTTGATCATGTTTTTTACATGTATGTATAGTTAGACGAACTTTGCCAAGTAGACTACCTTGGTATTTAGACTAGCCTGGTTCTATACGTCTGACGACATGGGCAAAACACTGATTTTAGAACAATTTCTAAAAGGTATAAAAGAAATCAAACAAAGAATAGACAGAATCTAAGAAGAAATGATTAAATGACATCAATTTGTATCTTTCCTTATTTTGCTTGCCAATGTTGTGAAACCCCTTTGAGTTACCTTTTTCTGGGTATTCTGTAATACAGCAGTTGCCAATTTAAGAGATTTATTTGTTTTTTTTGGATGTTAAATAGAGAACATCAGAATCCCTAAAGAACACACAAAATGACAAAAAAGACAATGTTGCAGACTCGGCTTGATTGAACCTGTTCATGGATGGTAATGGAAAGTGCAAGTTATCATCACGGCACCCTAGCACATGCCTGGTGAAGAGCCGATATGTGACCTGAGTTTTTAATGTCCCATCCTCATGACCAATAGTACTGAAAGTCCTAGGGCGGACATCAATCCTGCAAAACCTTGATAACTAGTCAAACATTAAACCACTGGATCAAAAGATCTGCTCCTAAAATATGTCCCTCACCTCTTTAGCCTTTTATAAGTGACATCATTAGCCAGTTTTGTTAGTTTGTAATAAACACTAGGCCCATCATCCAATGAAAAGAGGTCTTGTGACTCATCAAATGCTACACTGACAGCTGATTGGCTAACTTTAGTCACAAGACCTGATCCAAGGCTGTCTGATTGGTTGTCTCCCTGTGATGTGTTTAAACCAATGATATCACCTAGAAATATAAAATGTTCTTGTTCAGCTTATTAGACGAATGTAATCAAACTGGAATTTTTAGTGTTTTGCATGATTACAAAAAGTACAAATGATCATAATAGCACAACTTTTTCTTCAAAACAGAGGATCTAACAAGTTAAAAAGGGGCATTACTAAAAAAGTATTAGCTTCATAATTATGACCTTTAACTACCAATTGCAGCTTGTCTTGATATGCAAGTATTCTAAGTTTCTTGTTGATAACTTTTAAAATGGGCTATATAAAATTTATGACTACAGCGATCATTATAGCTCAACTTTTTCTTTGAAACAAACAAGCTTTAGTTGTATTTACTTACCTGGTGAGAAGCTGTGGGAAGGAAGGGCTTCAAGATGGGTCTCAAAACTGATGATAACTCTGCCAAACAGGCCTGTCTTCCTACTGCTTATATGTAGCTTCAACAGGCACACACCTCTACGCTGAAGCTCTTTTGATGGTAACTTCTCTGTCAATGACCTATACAGACATGAATATAAAAACTAATGTTAGTTTACTTAATATTAATTATGTATGTCCAGAGGTTTTTTTGTTGTTTTTTTCCCAAAGATAGGGGAAGAAGCCCATCCCGTTGATCTGGGGGGATTTTTTTTTTTAATCAGATTGGGTTTTAAGTCGCACCAACACAATATAGGTCATGGTGATGTTCAGCTTAACTGGTGGAGGAAAACCTCATGTCCCCTTACATGCATATTTTCAGACACAAACAGGCACCTGAGTAGAACCACCGATGTTTCGTATTCTTGCTGGATAGCTTCCTCCCATGATATAATCCAAAGTCCCTGTCGGAATTTGAACCCAAAGCATTGAGGGGCAAGTGGTTTGAAACCACTTAGCCACATGCAGACTCCCCGTCTAAAGAAATTAGCACAGTTATTTTGAAAAATGAGAAGAAAAAACTTGATGTTGTGACCAGAAAATGTTTAATTTTGCTGTATCTTCTTTATTTGAATGACTCTTAAACATACTGGTTTTAATAATATGCAGGACTTCCATTAGTGGAAGTTTGTGAGTAATTTACACCTTAGTTTTGGCTTGCGACTTCCAGAATATCATACTTTTCCTTCTTTACCTTATAATGTGACTTCCAATGTTAGATACGTTGAAGGCTCTGTCTTCCAATTTTGAAACTTAATGGAAGCCCTGTATATGGTTAAATAAAGTACATGTAACTTTACACGTATTTTATCGATCAAAAAAAGAAACAAGAGGGCCATGATGGCCCTGAGGTCGCTCACCTGTATATAGGCCCCCCACCCCCGGGCCAATTTTTACCCAAGGGCTTTTATTTGTTTATTTGAACAGACTTGGTAGACACCCATAAGAAGATGTTTCATGCTAAACATCTAAGTTCTAGCTCATTGGCTTTTTTAAAAGAAGATTTTTAAAGTTTTTACTATACACATATAGTTAAAAACAATGTCACCCCTGGGGCAGGGCCAGTTTTGACCCCCGGGTGTTTATTTGAACAAACTTTGTAGATATTTACTAAAAGATGTTTCATGCTTAATATCTAAACTCTAGCTATTTGGGTTTTTCCAAAGAAGATTTTTAAGTTTTTGCTATACACATATAAGGAAAATCAATGACCCCCCCACCCCCCGGGCGGGGCCAGTTTTGACCCCAGGGCTTTTATTTGAACATACTTGGTAGACACCCATTAGAACATGTTTCATGCTAAATATCTAAGCTCTAGCTCTTTGAGTTCTTTAAAAGAAGATTTTTTAAGTTTTTACTATATGCATATAGGGAAAATCAATGACCCCCTGGGGCGGGGCCAATTTTGACCCCAGAGCTTTTATTTGAACAAACTTGGTAGACACTCATTAGAAGATGTTTCATGCTCAATATCTTAGCTCTAGCTCTTTTGGTTCTTTAAAAGAAGATTTTTTAAGTTTTTACTATATGCATATAGGGAAAATCTATGACCCCCTGGGGCAGGGTCAATTTTGAGCCCAGGGCTTTTATTTGAACAAACTTGGTAGACATTCACTAGAAGATGTTTCATGCCAAATATCTAAGCTCTAGCTCTTATGGTTCTTTAAAAGAAGATTTTTTTAAGTTTTTACCATATGCATATAGGGAAAATCAATGACCCCCGGGGCGGGGCCAATTTTGACCCCAGGGCTTTAATTTGAACAAACTTGGTAGACACTCACTAGAAGATGTTTCATGCTTAATATCTTAGCTCTAGCTCTTTGGGTTCTTTAAAAGAAGATTTTTTAAGTTTTTACTATAATGCATATTGGGAAAATCAATGACCCCCTGGGTCGGGGCCAATTTTGACCCCAGGGCTTTTATTTGAACAAACTTGGTAGACATTCACTAGAAGATGTTTCATGCCAAATATCTAAGCTCTAGCTCTTACGGTTCTTTAAAAGAAGATTTTTTAAGTTTTTACTATATGCATAAAGGGAAAATCAATGACCCCCAGGGGCGGGGCCAATTTTGACCCCAGGGCTTTTATTTGAACAAACTTGGTAGACACTCACTAGAAGATGTTTCATGCCAAATATCTAAGCTCTAGCTCTTATGGTTTTTTAAAAGAAGATATTTAAAGTTTTTTCTTTTGGTTGCCATGGCAACCAGAGTTCTGCATGGAATTAAATTCTTTGAACAATTTTTAAAGGTGACCACCAAAGGAACATTCCTGTGAAGTTTGGATGAAATTGGCTCAGTGGTTTATGAGGAGATGTCATTTAAAGCAAAAGTTTACGGACGGACGACGGACGAAAAGCGATCACAAAAGCTCACCCTGTCACTTTGTGACAGGTGAGCTAAAAAGAAATAGACGATGGGTCAATATCAACTTCAGGTAGGTTCCAATTTCGCAAATTCCATTTCTCAAAAAGAAATTATTAAAATCAAAATTGGATTTTTAGTGAACTAACGTTCGCTGCAGATGTATTCAAATAAATATCATATTTAAATCACGAAATGGTCGAATTTAGAACCTAAAATAGTATGTGGTATTGTTGAGTGTAAGAATACAGTTCAAAGTATTTTGTAATCTATAAAATGTGTGGTAAAAAATGGGGCTGCCGCCGATGTGATGATAGCCATGATAGTAAAATGTATGTGAACTATAATTTCTCTCCAAGAGCTCGCTTTGAGGCTTTGCCTTATTCATATTAATTGACTGATAATAGCGAGCTCGATGAGCTTGCCCAAAGCGAGCTTTACAGTAACACGAGTACCTGCTAGGTGATGGTTTTGAAAACTTTCGTCCGAAGTACCAAATTGACACATGGCAACTTTTGAATTACAAGATAACGATAAATGCAGATTGCCTGCTGCAAAGTAAATGGGCCAATTGTGTTAGCATCTAAGTCAAAAAATAAAGTTAAACATACAAGAAAATATTTGCTTTTTTTAAAAATCTTAGGATGTCTGTAACAATATTTTTGGAAAGAAAGGATAAGTTTTTGAATACTTTTTTCAAAATATTACATCTTACGTGAACCGTGTGGGTAGGGGACGGATGTTACAAAGATATACTCAAAGTCTGAATATCTTAAAATTTACAATTAAAATTGTATTATTTCTCATTATTTTATTAATATATTATGTATTCTGTTAAGTGTCACAAAATTTTTTGAGAAAATTCATTTTAGATATAAAAATATTTGCTATCAAATTGTCAGTTTTTTCCCTGCAAAATTAAATTTTCAAACATGTTAGAAACAAAGTAAAAAAAACAAGGATAGGTACATCAAATCATACTTAAATCAAATTTGCAAACACATTTCTTATAAAACAGTAAAAATTATAGGACTTTCTTATGTTTATTTCTTGTCAGATAATCCAGAAATGAATTGCATCAGGGGGACGGATGTTACATTTTTGGGGGGACGGATGTTACACTAGATGTTTAAAGCTCATAGTTCATACTTTCTTTGGTTTTATTTTCAAGTAATAAAATTTCTTAGAGTATTATGCTTTATATAGTACAATAAATGTAAAATAATTGAACAAATTATGAGAAAAATGTAGAAATATACCCGACAATTATGGAGTTTCTTACTTTTTGCGTTTCACAATGAAAAGTTGCAATGACTTAGTTTTCTTCCAGTTATCTTACATTTGAATGAACATTGAAATGTTTGGAATAAAATAAGAATATTGCTAATGAAATAAAATAATCCTTGTTTCCAGATAATGCATTAAAACACTGTGTTAAAGAAAGAATGTCATACCAACGGTACCTTTCTATACATGAAATCATTTACAATAATACTTTTGTTATATAATAAGATTTATTTTTGTAAAAGATATGATACAGTGTGAAGTAAATAAGAAGTTTTCAGATTGAAACATATGCAAGCTTGAATTTGTCATTACTAAATACATAAATTATAAACAATTAAAAAATTTCATTAAAAAGATTTTAAATTGTTGCAATTAAGTACTATCGATTTGATGAAATTTTAAGTAAATTAATGTGGAATGTCAGCAGCATTATCCAAAGATTTCATTATGATTCAGTGTCATAAGCTCATTATTTCTAACTTTTAATAATAATTCTCTGTGTAAATATTTCAGTGTACATGAACTGCTTAACTATGAACTAATTTGTCATTCAATAAAATTTATAGGTTCAAAATAATTTGCGAAGGGTTCATACAGACAATTTTTCACAATTATCCCAACTTTTTCATTATAGGAATCCTAACCATATCCTTTACTTAAGATTTTCTTCCACTTTATTAGTGATAACTAAATGGGTCAAATTGTAAGAAAATATGCTGGAATTTTGAAGAAAAAGAAATTTAATCAGGGTATTGAATTGTATTTCTTTATTTGTTTATTTTTTAATTGACTACATCTTTAGCCTGTAAAATTTTGAAGTTCAATAAATCCTTTGACTTAATTGATCTACAGCTTACTTAATGACAGGCCTTCTCTAACAGATATGGTAGTCCCTCCCACTGTTTTTAAGCATATGTACATCACCCTATATTGGCACCCCTACTGTTTTGTAATATATCACACTTCCCAATATACAATACACAGCTCCCAATATACAGCTCGTTAACTTCCAATTAAGTGCCAGCCCCCTCTGTGTGTATATAGTAAGGATCCATATGAGGGGCTGAGATGATTTGTTAACTATTTAAGGCTAAAGAATTTATGTTTTAACAAATGACTAATTTTAATCAAAAAGATACTTTCAACATCTCTACTGTTTACACCTTTTCTGTATATCCTATTTTGGATTTTGTGTTTGTTTCTTCTAGTTATTTTTTTTAATACTATTTTATTGTTGTGTGAAACATTCCTATACAGTTGCAAAACTTACTACTTCTCTATCATGCGTCATAAGAACAAGATAAGTTTGAGTATTACTGTAAAAAGAATCATTAGTTCTAATAGTTAATTTCTGTAACATCCGTCCCCTCCTGTACCCTTAGTTTGAAAACACAGAATAACAAAATATTATATTTGTCATAAATTCATATAAGCTTAACTATTATTTTTATAAACTTATAGGCCCATTTGATGTTTAAAAAAAACATATTAACTTTATTTCAAAGTAAATAATTTTATTTTTTTAGCAAAAAATAATGATTTTTTTTCAAAATTAAGGAATTTGGTGTTCACAAATAATAATTTTTATATAAATACATCATTTCAGTCCTTTATTTCCATTATTTCTTCATTTTTCATTGTAACTTTGGTGTTTTAGTGTAAAATTCCCTTTTCAATTACAGTTTATGTGAGATTTAATAAGTACCATATATAGGGGGACGGATGTTACGGGGACGGATGTTACACACAACTTTTACATTATTGTATTTTTTTTCTCATTAACATAGAAATTGGCAATTTTTGTAACATTTTCATAGTAAGACTATCAATAGGCACCAGAAACATTGTTTTTTATGAGTATTGTTTTAAAATTGGATATTTTATGAGAGGGGGACGGACGTTACAGTTTTTTCATCACAAATTTTTTTTCACCACTATAATGCATACTATGGTAAAATTGTTTCAAAATTTGTTTTGAAAACACTTTACATATGTTTTTAATTCATATTTCATTAGATTAAGACAATAAAGTACTATTTTATTTGTAATTGCTTAAAGGTATACTTGTTTAATTAATAACTGTATTTTGAAAAAACTGATGCATTACAAAAGTCTGATTTTACTAAAATCATCTTAACGATAAAAACCAGGATGATGTATACCAAGTATAATATATCATTGGAAAGGTAACTAAATTTTCTATGTGCATGTAAAAAAAATTAAGAGATAAATTAGAACAGATAATAGTGGTGTTAATTCTAAAAACACCAAAAAATCAGATGCTAACACATTACATGTAAAATTGGGCATTTTTAGGGTATAAAAATGTCTGTATCTATATTTTGGGTAATGCTTTCATAAAAAAACTTTTGGGCACATTTGCTTTATAGTAAGTTCTTTGTAAAAACACAAAAAATTAATTGCAAAAGCAAAATATTCTTTGAAAAAGCCTGCATTACATGTATTTTTGAAAAATTGGCCCATTTACTGTGCAGCAGGCAAGATGTACTCTGATTGAAGCGTAGACTGGTGTCCTGCGCACCTATATGGGAACATAAATTAATTGAAATGAGGAACCAGAATAAACGGAAGCAGTGTATAAAATACCCGGTACAAGTCAACCCGGCCCCGAGTCAACCCGGCCTTTAGTCAGCCCGGCCCCAAATTGGTCAACCCGGCCTCAAACCAATGTTATTTCTGGTCAACCGGAGGCCCCATTTTTTTTATTATTTATTTTGCTTTAAAATATAGACACATAAAACAACAAAAGTTTAGCGATGATATCTTTTATTATTTATTTTATATAAAAACTATCAATATTAACAAAAAAGCAACACGCATAGTTTACTCTTTTTACCGTCGCGAAAATAAGGTGACATCTGTCTTCAACCTTAACCTCTCTACGATAGAAGTATTAAATAAAAACTAAACTTTTTTATTGACATATTATGGAAAAGAAACCTTAATGTGTTCAAATCATTACTATGTTATTGTATGTTAAAAAAAGAAAAAGAAAGAAATGACCAAAAGCACACTAAAGTGTTTCCATTAACAGTTTTTAAGTATGAGATGATTCCATCTATCACAGGTATCGCAGGTTACTGCCTCCTGTCTGTCACGCACAATATATCCACATAAATACAGTTATCAAAGTGATTAAACACAAAACACTATCAATTTTTCAAACACTTAGTAATATTCCAATACTTTTTTACACGGTAAATAGTCTTTGAAAATAAGTTAATAAAACACGAAACAATTATTAATTATACTGATGAACGTATTCAATAAAAACATTCAAATGAACTGAAAAAAAGATTTTGGAAACTGTATTTATACAAACCTTTTAACTCAAAATTCTATGCATTTTTTTCCCTAATTACACTCATGAATGTAACCATCTTTAATTTACATCAATAAGACATGAAAGATACTACCAACTTATTTAAAGGATTTGTTTTCACAGCTATACCTTTTTGTTAATTGATTGCTTTAAACTGTTTGATTATCACATCTGAAATAATGTTGATGTACATTATAATTGTTGATGTTATTCATTATCACTATTGCGTGTCAAAGTCTTAATTGGCGCAATTAAATTCACCGACACTTTTATGCCAGTTCGTGTGTTTTTACTATTGTTCTATAGTTAATAATATTCAATTAATAATAAATCATTTTTTATTCCATCATACAACAAAATGACCTGAATAGTTTTCTTTGAAAAATATATATATTGGGGCAGGAATGACCGATTTTGGGGCCGCACTGACCAATTCTGGGGCCGCATTGACCAAATTAAAATACTGTGGGGCAGGTTTGACCAATTTTGGGGCCGGGTTGACCAATTTTGAGGCCGGGTTAACTTGGGGCCGGGTTAACTTGGGGCCGGGTTGACTGTAATTCAAAATACCGAATGACAATTTTAAAACGGAAAATGTAAAATAAAAATGAACGATTATTTTATACTATTTCACAGTAAAAGAAAATCGAGCTCGCTTTGAGGCTTTGCCTTTTTCATAGCGAGCTCGACGAGCTGGCCCGAAGGGCCTGCTCGCAAAGCGAGCTTTACGGTAACGCCAGTACCTGCTAAGTGATGGTTTTGAAAACTTTCGTCCGAAGTACCGAATTGGACACATCGCAACTTTTCGAATTTAAAGATAACGATAAAAACTGAGGAATTCTGACTGAAAACGGATGTGTAGACTGGTCACCCGCGCACGTCTATGGGAACCATAATTGGACAGGGAACCAGAATAACGGAAGCTGTGTATAAAATATCGAATGACAACTTTAAAATGAAAATTGAAGACGCCATTTTGTTTGAAAAATCTGATAAATAAAAACATTTTTTGTCGAATTTTGTTGTGAAAACTATCTAGAATGAAAGAAAATGGTCTAACTAAGAAAATTAATCCGAACACCAATATCTTTTATTCAGTCGTTAACGCTGTACAGGCGTTTAAAGTATTGTTTACGTGACGTCACAATGTAGCGCCAAACAGCACGTGCAAAACAATCAAATCAAGTACGCTATTTTAATGTCGCAAACATTTTAAGTTTTACATTTATCACACACCCGTGCCGCTTTTGCGACTCCGTAAAAATGGTATTGCACGGCCGTGCATATATTTTGACGTGAAGTCATTAGCGTTATACAAACAAAGTGTAAAGACGCGCTAAATGTTAGCAGTATACTCAGACTTCCCGAAATACGTCGGTCCGACGGACATGTCCGATAAATTTTGATCAGGTCCGACGAGTTTTTACTCCGGATCGGTCCGACTGTCCGGCTTTTATCCAAGCCGCATGTATACAAAATGGCGTCGCTAAAGGTGAGAAACCTTGGAAAAATTAAAAATCTACGTCAGAGGAACAGGCAGAACAGCAGTATAAGGATAAAAAGAATAGATCTGAGACAAAATTTAATGAAAAATAGAAGCAAGACAGTGAATCGTTGGTGTATGATAGGGAGGAGATGAAAATGCGCTGTAAGGAATGTGCCGATTTTTACGGCGAAAAAATTAAAAACAAAATGTGTCTTAGAAATACAAACACAAGTTATTCTTTGATTTTGATCAATTTTATTTGGTCCGACAGATTTCGTTTCGGTCCGACAGATTTTCATGGTTTGTCAGACCAAATGTCTGACAGTTTTTTTCAACTTTCGGGAAGTCTGTATACTATAGGCGCGTCAATGTAAAATGACTCTTATTTCACTTTAAACGGTATTTATTTTGGGTATGTGCTAAATAAAATATTAAATTCGTGTAAGTTCACCACTGAATTTATTGCACTCGTTGAATAAAATGATATTATGCTCGCCAGAGGCTCGTATAATATAATTTTATTCAATTCGTGCAATAAATTCAGTATTGAACTTACACTCATTCAATATCCTCGATTTAATTCACTTTTAATAATCTTTATTTCGCTTGAAATATTATAGAGTGAAATAAAATAAACAAACAAAGTTTAATCAACGTTTTCAAAACTTGTTATTCATTTAACGACAGGGGCGGAGCCAGTCACACGCACTCGTCACTGCATTTGAGATAGAAATGAGCGATTATTTCATACTATTTCACGTTAAATTTTTAAGTACATCGAGCTCGCTTTGAGGCTTTGCCTTTTTCATATTATTATTCTTCAATTATCAATAAGCTGAGGTAATGATTGTTTATGAATCTTAATAAAAAGGTTACTTCTTGGTGAACAAAACATGTATAAGTGAAACTTATCTTAGTACTGAAAAATTTCAACAAAACCAACAGAAAAAAAAATTGCTAGGTCGCGAAAACTAATGACAATAATAAATTTAAATATTTCCAAGATATAGATTTCATAAACATATAACCTTGTCTCTTCAATTTCTGAGGTCCTCTCTTTTTCCAGAAGTTGAAGTGTCTTAGAAACAAAACTTTCTACGGAAATTCTAGTTTTTTTCCTACTTTTTTATATAAAGGGATTTTAACTTTAAACAAAGAATTTAAATTGATCAAAAGATTTTAAAAAAGGGGCCAAATTTATTGAAAATGACAGAAAATTTTAAAGTATTTTGGTTTCAAAATGGCCATGTTGGTTTTGTCACCCAAAAATCGTTTTGGCACTTAACCCAACTAAAAAGAAAAAAAATAAAAAAAAGATTATGTAATCAAAGGTTTATAAACCCACGATTTTGGGGAAAACCCATTTTAGGGCCGTTTTTCATGGAAGGGGCCACTCTGTGTCCTTTAAAAGGTTCCATGATAACCCCCTGTATGAAAAACCATCTGCGGATGTTTAAAAATTCAAAAGTACCTTTTCTTTTTAAATTTAAAATTTCTGTTTTAAGCCGGTGCTGGGGGGCCGCGTTGGGCTTTCTTTAGGGTTTCTTATTTTCTTTTTTTTTTTTTTTTTAAAAAAAGAGGGGGAAAAAGGGTAAAATTGGAAATTAAGCACAGGGATACACTAAAAAATGTAAAAATACAGTAATTTTGTGGAAAAAAAAACTCCAGCAAAGGGCCTTTTCCCAGAAAAATAAGATTGTTTTCCCCGGTTGTTTTATATTTAAAAGCTCAGATAACATTCTCAAAATTTTGCTTTCAGCCAAAATTGTAATTGTTGAAAATGTTTATTTTGGCACATGCAAAATATTCGGGAATAAAATAGGTTTAAACCAACCAAAGAAGCTAAGTATTTTGGCCATGATCGGGCTTTCCCAAGGGATGATTTTAAACTTTCTAGGGGGGTTTTGGAGATAAATAATGTTTTTGTACACCCGACAAACTCAAGGAAAAAGTGTCCCCAATTACAGAAAATTTAGCACCACTAGTGTCAAAATTTACCAACGAAACAGATTTCATCCGGCCAATCTGGGGTTGGCAGACTTCAGATATCAATGTTTACAGTTTAGTACATTGGTAGAAATTCATTTTAATAATTTATATTGGATCGATCTCTTTTTAATCGCATCTTTCCATTTTAAAGCGCTGAACTTGTTACATTGCATCTAGACGCATCCGAGTTACATTGTCTGTTTGTTTTTGTGATTTCCGATAATGAGGATTCTAATAGAAAAATCTTAATTGTTATGTGTTATAAATGTAAAGAACATTGTTTAAACTTATACTGCCATGTGCATATATTGATATATTTGTATATAATCTGTGTCTTAATGAATAAGTTAGATAAAGTGCCCTGTCCGAAAAACACGGACCGCCCTGTCCCGACATACTGTCCGTTTTGGTATGGTCCGCCCTTTTCAGACCGCTCGGCCTAAAAATTCCGAAACCCAAAAAGTGAAATAAGGAATTAGAAAGGTTGGGGCCATCTCCCCCAAATTTCCCGTCAAAAATTTGGATAAGCCCCCCCAAAATACGTAGTTTTGAATAAAACAAGAAGGGTTTCGGTATTTCGTTTAATTTTTAACCTAGGGCTACTTAGAAACTAAAAATAAACAAATTTTCTGAAGGGTTTGGTTTTTGTTTTTTTTTATTTTCTGTACCTTTAAATGTCCACTAAAATTTTAAGAAATTCTTTCCCCCACTGGGGTTAAAACGCTAAAAAGGGTAACAATCAATTTTTTTACATACACACTTTAAATCACATAGCCATGAAAAGTATTACTAAGAAATATACTCAGATTGTATTTTTGTGCTATTCATATCCCGTTTTGTGTCATCTTTTCATATTTATAATAATAATAAATATAAATAAATATAATAATAACTCTTGGAAAAAAAACCCGAATGATCGGAGATTTTGCACAAACATTTTTTGTCAGACTTAGAACAAATGGAACATAAATCTCGAGATCATTTTAATATAAATATCTAGAAAAAAGTCCAGTCATGTCAACAAACTTAAGTGAAGTTATTTTGTGGTAGAGAAATGTAGATATAGGGATCATAGGGGTACAACAAGTAAATTTAATATGATTATAGAGAACATATTTAAAGTTTTGTGGGTTTCTTCCTTTTTCTGTCTCTGTTTTTGATGATGAGGTGATCCTAGAAAACAACACCAACAACAACAAAAACAAATAAACAAACATGTATATTTTTCTATTAAAATATTAACTTTACATAAAATGACTATAAATAACTTCTTGCCTATTGTGACTAACTTCACTTTGTAAATAACAATACAACTAATTACAGATTGATTCAAACCGCCTATATATACTTAAGTCACATATAACGCATAAATTTCATTTTTGCTGTACAAAAGTAGTTTCTTTTCCCAATTAGGCAAACAGGGGAAACTGAGTTTTAACTGGGGAAATTTTAAATTTCCCAAAAAAACTCTTACTTTTTAAAAATTTAATGAGAAAAAAATATCCCCCTTTTTTTTAATAGTTTTATTTTGGGTTTAAAAAAACGAAAGCAGGGGAAGGCTTGAAAAATTTTTGGCCCATTTTTAATTGTTTTAAATTATTTTCATAGTCATTTAAGGACCACCCTACCCGGAAATTTTCACATCCTCTCCTTTTGTTGTTCCGAAAAAGAACAGACATAGTTTTTTTCCAAACGGCATTTTTACAAACCTTCTTTTGGGTTTTCCTCAAATTTCGCCCAATTATTTTCCCGTTTCTCCTAAATTTTCATACTTTCATCTTCCCCCTCGTCGTCATCTTCTTCGAAGGTGACATGTTCCTCGTCATCCTTTGTATGTGTATCGCCTGTAAGATAATCAACTCCAAAATCTTCTGGTACATCCTCTGCTTTTACTTGTATAACAATAGAAGCTGATTCGTTTTCGATGAAATACTTTGCACCTCTGCTGTCAATCCTGCTTGTGATGGCACTTACAGTTCTAGCACTGACTGTTCCTTTCGGAAAAATTGCAGTATCTAGTGTCAAGTGGAGATCATTTTCTGTATCGTCAGTCGAACCTAGAGCCCAGTCTCAATGTCATATGGCGTTTTTTATTCTACTCTCTTCGAATATCGCCGTTCTCATTTGCCTGCCCAACGAATCATCATTCCAATACCCTAAACTCTTGCTTTCTCGTTATCATCGTCGTAGCATATACCTGAATTATCATTTTCCGATATATTCAAATAAGATTGGGTTTTTTCAGTGATTTTTGGGATTCTTCGTTGAAAATTTTCCCTTTTTTTAAATTTTTTTAATGAAACCAACGGGACTTTGATTTAAATAAATCATTGAGAGTTTGGCCCCCTCTTTTTTAGTTTTTCTTTTTGGGTTTTGGAATTTTGTGACGATTTTTGGGCTTTTTAGTTTTTTTCAGATTTTTTTTAACTCTTGAAAAAACCGTAATTTTGTTTTTTTCCCTCTTTTTCAAAGGTTTGCTCACCCATTTCTCCCCTCCCGGTGATTTTTTTTTCGACACTTTTTATACTTTCTTTTTCCATTTTTTTTGACAATTTTAGGACTGTGTCACTTTCTCCGCTTGTTTTTGGGGTTTCCCTTAGAAGCTTTCCAGTCTTTTTTTCAGGTTTTTCATTTTCGTTTTTTTAAACTTTTCCGTTACCAAAACAGGGGTAATTGATATTCTCTTACTTGGTTTGCTGTTGATAATCCTAAACTCTGCTGTTTATAGGGTCTTTGAGAAAGGGTTGCAACCTCGCTGTCGTTAAGGTCAATTTTTGTACGACATATTTTAGCTTCCTTTGATTGTTTCTCGCAATTAACTTTTGGAGTATGCGATGAAAGTTGAGTATGTGACGGATATATCGCATTATCATCTGTTTGTAACACAATAGCTTTCGGTGTTACATTTGAATTTCTTGATGTGTTACCATTGCTTCCTGTTTGAAATATCTGAGAACTATCTTTGTCACTTGTCTCTGCCCTCAAAACAGGCATTGCATAATTGTCCGGTCTTGTCGGTATAACTTTATTATTTTCTAAATCTTCAATAGAAAGTCTTTCTGACTTTTGGTTATTAGCCATTGTAATTGTTTTCAATTTTTGACTGTCAGACAAATTGGTGTCATTTGGTATATTTTTCTCTTTACTCAAAGGATACTCCTTGATGTTATCATTTCCATCTAATTGAAAGACAGTTAGTTCATGTCCGTTTTGCGTGTCTTCTTGTTTACTTTTCTTTCCTTTACCAAATGGAAACACTGAAAAGGGATTGTATTGTTTGTCTAATACTGGAGATTTTGAAATTCTGTGATCGCCATTATACTTTGTTTCAATAGGGGCTATTCCTTGTGGTCCGTTAACCCAGAGAGGTGACCTTTGATGAGGTATATTGTCAATATCAACTGAAACTAGAATAAAAATAAAAAAAGTTTAAGGGTAAATTATATTTGTTTTATCCTACATATGTACTTAGATAAGCAATAAACGCAGTATGAGAACCAGCTCATGCATTGAACGGAAAGTGTGTAAGATGCACAGTTATCAAATTACTATGCATTTGGTTAAACTAAGTTGAAAATGACAAATACAATTTTTGTTTTTCATATTACATGTATACCTGTCATGCTAGCAGTGCTAATATCGTGTAAATGATATGCTTCTTTCATACAGTATAAAACAAAACATTAATAATTATTTGTTAAAAAGTTACGGAGTATTAATAAGTAAATATATTTAAATGAATTGAAAAGAAAATACACACTGCAATATTAATGATACTAAATCTTTTCGTATGTGAAACAAGGCATTATAAAGGAATACTTCACAATTTCCATGTGCAACCAAATTCCGTAAGCAAATGGTGCAAGTTTAAATGTCTTACTTTATTATTGTTGATCTGTGCAAAATGTCCGGACTGTCACCTCATAAAATCAAAATAGAAAAACCCTTTATAGAGTCAAACCAAATGTATAGTGTAACTATTTTTAGGTTAATTCGGACTAAAAACACAAAATTCGACTAATTTCGTGAATAGAAACAGTTGTATTGATAAAATGAAAATTGATTTCAACTAAGCTGTTTTATTCTAAATTCAAGCTTTATTTTCAGTGTGGACTACTTTTCTAAATGTTTGCTCTATATGTTGTCACTATACGCGTGCATACTACTTATTTACTTAATAGACACTCAAACTAATTGTAATGTTGTTGCAATGTCTGCTCGTACATACGTTTCTTAGACCTCGGCGATTCTACAGTGTTCACGTTTTCATTTTCTTGTTCTTTCTTATTCTGTTTCCCTTTCTTTCTTTTACACAACAGACACATCAGAATAACGGCTGCTATTAAAACGAGAATGCCAAAAACGATGCCGACTATTGCACCAGTTGACAACCCGCTACTACTACTTTCGTCTGTTTTAGCTATTGAAAAAGGTTTGGAATTAAAGTTATTTTTTCATAATAAGAATTACACAAAAGAAATATGGAGAAACGATAATTTTGCGAAGCTGTCTTTTAACATTGTTAATACATTTTGTATAATCATAATGTCTAGAATATTTATGACGCATGAGGGAGAACAGGTTTGATTTTAACATATATGATTTTTATAAGTTGATTAATCTTGAAGGCGTGTCATTATTTTCATAACAAAAGATGAGAGGATGTAATAAAATGTTACTCACGACATAACCCTGCATTGAAAGAGAAAAATAAACAATTTTAAAGCTTATGAAAGACATCGTTACATATAGTACCAGTTTCCTAATAAAACTTAAATAATAACTAACTAAAATTGTATCATAGTTTTAGGACCTTTCTGTTGAAAATGTGTCAGAGTTAAATCGTATACATATATACATGCACATTGTGTTAACTGGAGTGCAGTACTATTAGCTACCCGCACTCCAGAGCATGTCCATTGATTGGTTCATTTTTGCTGGGGTTTACTTATTGTGACGGCAGAGAAAGGAGAAGCAATAGAAATATAATATTAAGATGCTCGTTCATTGGTTATTGTTTTCTGGAGTTTCATATTGTGACAACAGGGAACGTGATTATATGTTTGACTATGATTCAAAAGAGAAAGAACATCAAAACACTCGGCAATCTGATTAATACTCGGGGGATACGCCCCCTCGTAAAAATCAGATAGCCTTGTGTTTCGATGCTCTTTTTATTACTTATTTTGTGAAATAACGCAATTGCTTTATGGTATGCCAGCACTATTATTGTTGAGAATTGAATACCACTGAAGCCGGTGCTATGGGGCGTGAGGGATCAAACCAAGTCTGCTATTCTCTTGTAATTTTGTTGTGATTAATGCTTCCGAGGGATCACTTTGTTTCCAGATTTTTATACTTCACAACAGCAGGTGTTATATTTCTCTTGTCCTTCGGGATCATTGATGCCAGCACAATTAAGTGTTGAGATTTGAGTACCGCTCAAGCCGGTGCTCGGGGTCGTGAGGGATGTTGCACTTATTCATTATCCCTCATGTACATACTCAATCAAACCTAGTCTGCTATTCTCTTGTAATTTTGTTGTGCTAAATGATTCCGAGGGATCACTTTGTTTACAGATTTTTTTTCTAACTAAGCAAAAATGAACCATTTTTTGTGCATACGATTTATTTATTCCATACTTAAACATTCCATTGCATTCTGCTTAAGCCGGTGTTAGGGTGAGTGCATTAACGACTTCTATCCAAGTACAGACTTAATCAGTTTTTTTCCAATTCAGCCATGTGTACATTCTTTAAGATTTTTTATTTTACCGGTATCTATTTTTAAGACCTATTTTATTTAGGAGTCTAGAACATTTTCAATCCTAAGACGATTTTGATAGACATTGAATTACTCTTACTTCTTGGTGTAAGCTGCATGTTCAGCCCATCAGGAGTGTTTTGATATGCCTGCAATGGTTGATCGATTGGTGTTTGACCCTTTTTACAGCTGCCTGGAGTTTGTGAGACAGTTAAACTTCCATTAGTTGCTATAGAGGATACCTATAGATGGATATGAATTATCATTATGAGAATATGTAAGAAGTTTATCCTGATGATTTTATTGTAAGCGTATATTGCCATATATCTAAGAAGTAATTTTCTTTTTGTGCGTTTGTTTCATAACGTAATAAAAGAAACATGACATTATTTGAAACACACGGCAGAAAAATGACTTTTACTGATTAATGAATCATCTCAATTACTTATACACTGTATGTCAAAAACCGTGAAAGTGTTTTCATTTTTTTCAAGACCCAACGATTACGAGTATTGCATTAATATCTACATAATTTACAGGTTGATGGCCGATATTTCTTGTAACGAGTTGTTTAAAATATATGAAATATCACAGTCACTATTAATGAGCGAAAACTTCTCTCCGCGAAAACGATCCTTATGAAAAAAGCAAATTTTTGTATCTGCGAAAGTATGTAGGAATAAAATATGCCGATGATACACTTAACTACAGTTACTAAAATAAGTTATATATTTTGATTGACATCATGAAATGTCCGTCAAAACATCTTAATGAGAAACAGTATACATGTATACATGTATACATTTTCTTAATGAAAAGATTTACAATCATTAAGTCACTCACCATACATGTAAACCTATGTGTGCCACCTGAAGGGTTCACAGTATTATCTTCATTATACACTGTGTGATATGTGTAGCTACCAGATGTCAAACTGAACACACAAAACACACTGCCATTTTCTTAAAATGAAATTACAAGACAAATAAATAACGAGAAGATTATCATAATATTGTTATGATGTGATAAAAATTGAAATTTGAAAAACATGTGCTTTGGTGGCCAACTGTTCGTTGATTTCGAGCAATTATCCCCTTATGGCTTCGGGTTTGAAACCCCATAAGGACCTTTTGAGTCTTACATGTGAAGCGCTATCCATCTAGTTAACCAGAGGGCTTGTTTCACTGAGGTTTTACAGAGGTTTCTGCTCGTGCATGAAACAATAAGGGAGGGGCACCTGATGTCTTCCTTGAGAGTCGCCGTTTACCTTTACAGTGATATCCAAACCAGAAAAAATCACGTATGCCCAAAAGAAATAAATGTGATGGTGTCAAAAATTTAAGGCGATGAAAATAAAAACTCACTGGAATAGACATTAGACATAACAATGATCAAGAAATAGACACATTAATCGCATTGGTTGAACTTAAAATACTCATCTTCTTAGAAATGGCTACAAACATTACGTTGATTTAGAATCATCATTCTCTTCCGAAGAAGGTAAATATTGTATGACCGAAAAAAGCGATAAATGCATTGAATAAGGAATACACACTACATAATTGTAGGTAGTTCATATTCAAGAAAATTAAGTATTCAGCATAATTTAAACACTCTTGGTTGATATAGACAGGAAACAAAACATTTTGAAGGGTTTAACGCCCTCCTTGTCTGCATAAAGGTAGACCCTACGATAATATTGTTTAAAATGTATTTATTGTTTAAAAAAGAAACCTTCTTTCACTAATCTACACAGAAACGACCAGTAAAAGGTGATTGATGGGGTGAATCAAACCACTAACTAAAGTAAAATACAGATTTCTAGTAGATCACAGCTCAAATAAGTTAGTTGACAGTGAGCACTTCAAACTAGACACAGCATATCATGTTTAACTAAATAATCTTACATTTATAAAAATATTGATTTTAAAATGTAAATTAAATGCTATGCCTAACATATTACCAGAATATGAAATCTGAGTACTGCAAATTGTGTAGTTGAATGACATTTTCTCGTAATCTGTACAAACATCCCAAACTTCGCTACCAGTCCCACAGTAGTCTGTATTAGTGTCTTTATTTGTTACTGTGTAAAAATATTCTCCGAAAAAAGTCGATGGACATTCTTGTTTTGCAGCAACTTCACTTCCTTAGCAATAAATGATTATAATATTCTTAAACATATGAAATGATATACAATGTGTGATTATTTTTTTATATATAATAGAGAGTTAAAATCGTTCACCGATATTTGAAAATGTTTATATTCTGATACCTAAAGTCACTACTTTCTGTCTGAATTTGAGCACGTCGTATTCACTCAAAGTACTAGACTAAGTATGCATGCCAATACCTCTATTGCAATTCCAAATAATTGAGCCGCGTCACGACAAAACCATCGTAATGCGTTTGCGACCAGCATGAATCCAGACAAGCCTGCGCATCCGCGAAGTCTGATCAGGATCCATGCTGTTCGCTTACAAGCCCTATTACAAGTAGAGAAAGTGATAGCGAACAGCATGGATCCTGATCAGACTGCGCAAACCCGTTATGTTGGTTTTGTCATGACGCGGCACATATTATAACACTTGATCCGTCCGAAATTTATTTTGGGGAGATGGGGGTATCAATCACAAGCAAATATTCGAGGAACATTTTTCCTTCGATGCTAGCAGAAGTTTCTAGTGGTTCACATTTATTTGTTCACATACATGTAATACATATCGGTCAACACAATGCCTGGAACATGACGAGAGGTTAGACTTTCCATGTAATGGTTATAAAACAAAAGTATATTTAACTATTTTTGTTACAGACACATGTTAAGAAAATCCCATGCAAAGTTTGACGGTGTCACTTCATGTTAAACGTTGAATTCTGCTTAAGCCAGTGCTAGGGGGGCGTGGACGGTAGTTTGCACTTGACAGTACCGTCCATGAACAGGCTCAATCAAACCGAGCCTGCAACATTTTCAATTTTGCCGTGTTGGGCTTTCTTTAGAGATTCACATTTCTCTATTTTAGTCTGCAGAGACTTCGAAATATATTTATTAACAAACAATGTATATATATGTAATAGTACATAGTTTCATTTATATCTATTTGAAAGCCTTACCTTGTTTTACAAGTATATGATATTCACCAGTTTCCGGATATGCCGCTGCTTGGGCAGCGTTACTTGTGGTAAAACATAACTGCTGTACAGGGTCCGATAC
Organism: Ruditapes philippinarum; assembly: GCF_026571515.1. Lineage (NCBI taxonomy): Eukaryota > Metazoa > Mollusca > Bivalvia > Venerida > Veneridae > Ruditapes > Ruditapes philippinarum. Next base: position 152,112 of record NW_026852366.1, on the reverse strand, counting down.
CGACATAGAAGCTAGCGTTGTTGATATTCTCTCTTCACGGTATTTTTCCTCTTCCGCTAGTTCAGAAACAAATTATTGCATTGGTATAAATTAAAACAGAAAACAAAAACACACGTCTAGGTTCGTTTTTGGAACGACGAAATGAATTATGCTATATACTCAGTTTTTTTTTTTGCGAAACATACCCGTTATAACTTGTACTTAGAAATCAACTTCATCCAATAAATATTGAATATATTTTTCATCTTACCGCTAATGTTAAGTGGTGTAAACACGCGATGAAAATACAAAACGCGACTTATACAAGTGGAAACCAAAAGGTTTATAGCATATTCTACCTAAACAGTTCTTTTAAACACTGCAAAATATATGAACTGGCGCAGTGCTTAGGACTTTATACCATCAAATTGACTTCCTATTCATCCCACGCTTTGTTTTCTAAATGAATTGGTAATTTAACATATAAAATATACTTTTATGAGACCTTTTGTCCTGTACCATTTCAGACACAAAACTTCATATTTCTTATGGGCGATTATTGTGCTTTTTCTGTATCCATCTGATTTTGAGGCAGATGTTCATATCAATTCGAATTTAAGTTGTTGTCACTTACCCCACAAGAGATAGTAATAATATGATTGCGAGGTTATTTCCGTTAACTCCATGCACAAATAAGCTGTATATGTTTCTTGAAGTATTGTGATATTCTGTGTTTGTCTGAAACGAAATTTTATGAAATAAATAATAAAATCTAATCCAATTAATAGTTTCTTGTATCATAAACTGTTAGTCGTTGCATACCAGAATATTAAAAAACAACTTTGATTCAAGTACATTTAAATGAATAAATTTAAGGCAGTACTTCGTACGTTATAATGTGTGCTTACGGGAAAATGTCATTGTTATATCGTTTTCCATGCTATAAATTGAAATTGTTCACCCAAACCAAAAACAGATTTCGTCGTACCATTCCTGTATGAAAATGTAACTAAGCCCCCTTTTTAACTTTTATTAAGCAAAATCGGTAACAAGCATGGACAAAATATACTACTAGCGAATCTTAACTCTTAAAGCAATTCTGTTATAAAATAAGTTGTGTGTTATTCTCGTCCAATTACCATAATTAAAATGCAACAGAATATCAGTGAAAGAATAATGTTACTTTTTGAACTTATCAAAATGACATGTAGTTTACGTTTAAGCATAGGTGTTTGATTTAAAGTGTACACAACTGCATACATACATTTGCCACCTGGAGTTAACAAATTTAGTGTTTAGAAACGAATACATTTAAAATACCTTGATGAATGAAATGTGTTTGTATAACGTTTTCCTTATAATGGGATGGCACATGCATAAAATCATTTTAAATGGTTGAAAACATATATTATTTTGTCCAAGCTATTTCAATTCTGTTAACGTACTAATTTCATGTGTGTTACATGTAAGTAACATATCCATGATTTTTAGTTACAATTCTGTCAAGAACCGAACAAAATATTTTATCGGTTTATGAATTTCATAAAAGATGTGTAATTTGATATAGCTTTAATATGATCTGCATTGTACTGAATACAAATTCTTAACTTAAATTGAAAGAAGCATGAGAAAAATTCTAAAATGAAAAATGAAATAAATCAAGTAAGTAAGACATTTTTGTCATGTTGAAATATGAAATATACTCTAATGATATAACATTTATTCAACACCTTATAAATTCTACCAATGAATTTGCAGCATTTTAGCCTCGTGATTTTCCATTAGAAATTATCAGATACATTATCAGTATCGTGCCCCATTATTATAGCATAAGTCTAAAATATATACATGTATATCAAATCCAAATCGTAATACAGTTATAGAGTTCAAAATATCTATATCAAAAGCATATCGTACCTTATATTGCCTCATTTAAAAAAAAACAGTTCGTTAATAAAGTAAGAAAGTTCTGTAATATTGCTCTCAATTACAAAATAATTAACAAATAAAGCACACAAAAAGTAAATGTTTCAACGTGCTTTGAAGATAAGCATCAGTTACACTGAAATATTTCAAATTATTTGTTTGGGGAAACTATACATTTTTAACTTACATCATTATAAGATATAGCTTTGAACCTTCATTGCTGGTATGGAAACATTCCCATTCTTCATACACGGTACTAACGCCTAAAGTTTGAAAATCCCACCCTGTCATGTTGGTAGTGCTAAATGTCAGCTCCTCCTTATCGCTGTCGATCCAAACCGAGTTTTGGAATTGTTCAGGTAAAGTGCATGCTGCGGATGCTCCTGAAATAAGAACAAATGGTATAGCTTATATGGAAATCTTCTACTTATTTTTTATAACAACGTAATACGATCCAAGTATGGTACGTCCCCTGTGTATAACTAATTGAATTAGCGATCTTACTTTTTTATCATAATTGATATATGTCATGGTAACAGGGGTACTGCTTCAACCCTGCTTCTACCTCATGTTAGCTATCAAAGAAGTATCTTGAAAAATATACATTTACTTCAAGGAAACGGTGATTTGCGCAGAGATTATTTAGGATGTATTCAGATTGAAGCAATTTATTACACCTTAAGATGCACAATTAAAAAAAATAATTCAGCAAGGTCCGCCAAGTCAACAATTTTACAACACAAACTAATAAGTTATGATTAATAAACAAATAAAAAATTCTTATGTTATTACCTTGTCGGAGAAAAATATTTAATATCCCTAAATAAATCAAAACTTCCATATTTTTTGTTAGCCTGCTTATAAAATGTCCATGGCGAGATCTAACTTAAATTCAAAAGCTAGTGTTTTCATTATGGAAAAGCGATCTATATCAATCAATCAATGAAAACAAAAGGTATTATAACTAAATGAGGCGTGTCTTTTTTCAACGTCAATAGGTTTGGGTTTTTAAGTGTACATAAATATGCCATCGATAAAAAAAAGTTTTAGATTTCAAAGTACCCTGAGAGTGTTTTTTTTTTTGTTTTTTTTTTAAATTGATTTAATGTATAAGCTATCTATATATTTGAAAATTTATTAACAATAGGAAATTGCAAAAAAGACAAAACAACAACAACAACGCATTTAAATAAGAACTTTTATCGACCCCGGTATTTAAAAGTAATTATCGTTAACATTTGTATTTGTAAACAATTATGTTTTTCGCATACCGTCGTCGTACCTAAAACAATAGTTATCTTATCTTAAGTTTCCCGAAATCGATAACCGAAACGTGATCTTTGGAGTTTTGTGTTAGTGACTATTTTACAAATATTTTTGTAATGGAAAGAATTTTACATGAACTACTGCAAAAATGTTATTTTTTCTTTATATGTGGATCCTTATTATTCATCTTTTCCGAGGTATGTGTTTTGATTTTCTTATAAATTATACAATATAATATTATCTTTATTTCTTAAGACAACGTGCGAGATAATCTTTTTTTAACGTACAAATTTTATATTTGATACAAATATACCTTTTTATGTGTTAATCTAGGAATAAAATATCTGATACAATAATAGTTGTATATAGTTTTTATATATTATACCTGTCGTATCTTTCTATGATGGGCATTGAAAGAAAATTCTTCATAACCATCAGCATAACCGTCGTCGTCATCAATTTGATTTTATTTGCTTTCTTTTCATTTTAATTGTTCTTTTATTATCCTTGCCCATATAAATGTATATTATGTATACGTTACTCACATTCTGAACTTGGCTTGATTGACTGGCATGGTTGACAATCAAGAAATGATCATAATATTACATGCATGTGTAAGTCTTTCACCAACTTCACGGCATTTGTCCTGAAAGTTGGTTTAGAAACAAATGATGTTGAAGATTCTCCACATTAAGATATATTTTAAATTTACCCACATAAATGTGGAAAACAAATGTATCAGTAGCAAGAAGTGTAGTAATGAGTATGGTAAAGATGTGATTAATATTCAAATTCCAGAGATCGCCTCATTTTGTGAATTACCGGAGCAATTCCAAAACTCGGTTTGGATTGACAGCGATAAAGGGGAGCTGAAGTTTAGCACCACTAACATGACAGGGTGGGAATTTCAAACAGAAAACGGGGACTTGTTTGAGAATTGGGAATGTCTGCATACTAGTACTGATTCAACGAAACTCCTCCTCATCATGGTGTAAGGAATTCTATGTTACTTATTCTGTTCAATCATTGCATTTTAAAGTCGCACGTACATGAAATATAACAAAATATCAAACTATTCTGCTATTATAGTCAACTGATAAAATAAACGTTTATCAATTATTGGCATTAATTAATTAATTAATTAATTCATTCATTCATTCATTCATTCATTCATTCATTCATTCATTTATATACGAGTTATCGAAATTGATTAATCTTTAACATGGTCTTTTATTTATTCATTTAGATACAAGTTATAGAAATTGATTAATCTTTAAATTGGTCTTTTATTTATTTATCTATTTACGACTTATCGGAATTGAATATATTAATCTTTAACATGGTCTTTTACGATCAGTTCAATAGAAATAAGAGCAAAGAGTCAGCGACTAGAGACAACAAAGTTTCTCGTACTATGTGCATGTAGCACCAAACGCGGTAGATATGGTTAACATTTTCAGAGCTAAAATAGAAAAGGGCATTGTTGCAATTTTGTTTGCAAATTTTACGCTTTATTTGTCAATTTTAACATAGTTTTCACAATGCTTTGTATTTCTGACTTTGGAACAGTCAGCAGAAAAAATAGAAGGAATTTTCAATATGATTTATTATTTGTTTTGACAAACGAAAAGCATTTCAATGCTTATTATTTACTTTGCCGCTCACTTGTATATGGCAATCAAAGGCTAACAGTTGATTTTACAAGAAAGCATCATATGTTTTAACATTTAGTGCATTAAAAGTTAAAATTTACGTTTAAGACAAACACAGAACATCACAATACTAGGTGCGCCGTATACAGCTTACTTGTGTATGGAATTGAAAGAAATAACATCGCAATCATATTATTACTATCTTTTGTGGGGTAAGTTGAAATTAATCAATATATCAATCAGATTTATTAAATTATCATGCCATTCTCTGGTTGTTTAATACCAGTTAAGTGTTGCAAAACAGCTGTAAGTAAACTGGAGCAATCTGTAAATGCATACACCACCCTGTATCACACTATATAATGTTTCATTAAATTCACTTGTTGTAATTTTACGTTTCATGCTTGTACAATAAGAATGCATTGGTAATGCCAACTTGTATGTTTTAAAAATGAATTAAAAGTAAAATAGTAGTAGTAGATAACCTTAACAACCACGAGTACATTGTAAGATTAATTAATAATAACTTATTCATTAAGTAATCATATTCATTCAGAATATATGCAATTTACCCTTTAAGCAAGATGTTACTATTTTAAGCTGAAGAGGAGAAATATCGATATGAGAGGATATCGGCAACTCTTTCGTCTACAGTAGTTTCTGATCCAGTAAAACAGCTGTGTTTTAGTACAGAAACCGCTTCACAAGCAGCAGAATTTCCAGAAACTGGCGAATATCATGTACTTGTCAAACAAGGTAAAGCTATTTGTGTGTTAAGAGATGATAAAATATTATCTACTGTTTATATTGAGTGTCGTTGCATTGCTAGTCAAAAGAAATATTTAAAATTGCTATAATTATTTAGGTAAGAAATCTCAAACAAATGTTTAATATCTATATAAATTCATCAAATATATTTTCTGAAAATACATATACATGTACATTTAAAAAGGATTATGTATTTTTCTTTACAGTTGATTCATCATTTTACTTATTTGTAACTATAATACAAATTATCTTTATTATACAGATTAATAATAAGTAATACGCTTGCTTCTAACGCATATCTGTCATGCATTGCGATCTTTACAGTAAATAAATACAAATTTGAAATAGATACAATCTAAATACCAAACAAACTTTATACTTTTAATTGTTCATGTCATAAACCGTGGTTCAGTTGATCATTGAAACGTTTGTATAAAACAAAAGTGGAGTGTAGTAAAGGTCAGCGTCAATGTTTATGAACATATATCTTGAATCTTGCATGACCATATTGATATCATATGACGGTGATGGCACTACTGCATAACAAATATTATCTTTTCCATTTATTCTATTTTTTGTATTTTACTCTACAAACAAGTTAGGATATAATCAGCTATGTTCGTACATTGTACTTACCAACTGAGTTAGACTGTATCTTTCAGGAAGTGAAGTGTTCGCTAAACAAGAATGTCCATCGACGTTTTTCGGAGAATATTTTTACATTGTCAAAGATTTAGAATCAAAGAATAGCTATTGCGGGACTGGTAACGAAGTTTGGGATGTCTGTACAGATTATGAGCGAATGACATTCAACTACACTATTTGTGATACAAAGATTTCTTATTCTGGTGAAAAGATTATTCTCAAATACCATTACCACTAGGATTTTCTTTACAGAACATACATAATTCGAAAATACTACGAGCATATATTTATTTGAATGATATGTTTTAGAAGTAGTCAAGAAAAGGTTGCCTTTTTGTGCCATCTTATTTTCAAAACAATTGATAAAACTACACGATTTTGTTAATTACTTTTAAGTGATTACGAAATTTACATAATTTCTTATTTTACATTAATTAAATGATAATGCAGTTTCCTTGGTAATTTGAATAAATCCATAATAAAAATACACGCTACTTCTTTCTTAGTTTAAATGTGCTGAAGTTCGTCAGGCAAGATGATGTAACTATTCAAAATCTGTCTATATTTTCTTGCAGCTGAAATATACATATCTATCTTCAGTGCTTTACGTTTTCATCGCCATGCTTTATTTAGGGTTGCATATGTGTTACATTATAAATCGCTATAAATGTGCTTTCTGTTTAAGGGAATGGAAGTGTATTTTGTGTTTTTACTCTAACATTTGGGAGCTACACATATCACACCCTGTATAATGAAGATAATTTTGTGAATCATTCAAATGGTACACATAGATTTACATGCATGGTACGTTCATATAATCTGTCTTCAGAAAACATGTTTTATTTAGCTTAACTCCAGTAAGGTCACAAAATTTGAATATTTTTACATTCATTATTTTGGGCACTTAAAACAGAAAATGGATGCAAAAGATATTTAAGAAATATACGCAGAATAAATTAAAAATCTCCCTGCTATTTGAGCTTGATATGAGTTTAGATCCTTGCAACACGTTTCAATTTTGAATCATTTGTCGCATCTACAATTCTAATAAATGTCATTTTTACTTGTTGCTAATATTTGAGCTGTAAAGATATAACATTTTAAAATTGCATCTAGGTATCAAGTAGAAACTCTGACGGGAGTCTCAATGTTTCACAAACTCCAGGAAGCTGTAGAAAGGGACAAACACCTTCTGAACAACCGGTGTTTGCTTCCAATATGTCTTCTGCAGGACTGAACATGCAACTTACACCAAGAAGTAAGTACAAATATTTACAGGGTAAATTCCTTGGACTAAAGTGTTTATTGCAAGTAATGTACAGTTGTGTTAAATTTGTTATTGCCATATGTACGCATTTAGTATCGTATGACTTAAACAGTAATAAGTGATTATCATTATTCTACAAATGATTCGATATGAATATCGTTTTTAGTATTGTCTAAAACATAATCAGTTGTTTCTCATATGATATTGAAAACATTTCAATTAGTGCACTATGACAATTCTCGTTTTTTGTTTCTTTTTCAGAGCTGTGTCGTAAGTGATTGAATCAGTAAAAGCTCTTGTACATAACAACATACCAACATAAAGACTATTTTCTTGTCTGAAAGATAAATAGATCACTGTGCTAAAAGCTTAAGTTTACATTTTCTATTTATTACTATTATTCTGATAACGAAGGATGTTGCATATGTATGATGTAATCTTAGAGAAAAAAAATATTTTGGTACAGTGTATTATAGGGTGCCTGAGAAAAATGATAAAAAGAAAGAATTACAGATTCCGTTTTGCTTGACTGTACTCACTGAAATAACACAAAATACAGATTAAGTGTCTGCTCTCAATATTATAAGTATAATATCTCGATAGATTTTAATATTTGCTTTTCCTCTGGTATACATGATTTTCATGAAATTCCTATACATGACAATCAGATTTTAAATACATTTGTCTATGTATTTATCGTTTTTGTTTATATATATTTAACTTATACATATATGAGTGATGAGAGCAATATAATATTAATACATCTACTGATGTTTTTCTACAAGCCAAACGAGCTGAAGGACCATGCAATGGACTTTCCGCTGCAGCAATTGCTGGCATTGTCATAGGCACACTCGTGTTGACAATTATCATCATAAATATGATCGTCTGTTTGAAAGGGAAATGCTGTCGAGAGAGACGTACCTTCAACCAGAAGAAAAGAATTTCATCTCAACACGACACATCAGAAATTATTTCAGGTACTATCGTTTTATTAACTTAAATTAACCCCAACATTTTAATGTGTATAAATTAATTATTGAGACTCCTTGCACTAGGTAAATGACCGGTAAAAACTTAGCTAACTTTAAGAAAGTCTTGACAGACAAGTTTATACGAAATTGAATTTATATCGTTAGTATACGTGTATAAGTTTGAACTAACATACATTCACTTTAAAATCATACCTTTTAGAAAAAGTTATTAACGAAGAACCAAAAAACCAAACAAGCAAAGAGAAATTGTATATTAACAATGGTATTCAAACGACACTATCATCCAATGACGAAACCGCGACACAAGGAAAATCGCTTAATAATAAAGACGAACGATCGCAGTTCAACAATGATGACATGTTTGATTTATCACTTGAAATGAGTAGACCTGATCACAAAACATCAGGGCAGATGAGTACTTCTACCATAAACTCTGATAAAAATACAACTGAATGTACCCAAGAGGATATAATACTAGGTAAATGCAGTGTACCTTGTATTGCTAACCAGGAATTGAACGGGAACGTTTCTTGTGGGAGTAAACTTACTGATGATATTGTCGAGCCTTTAGATTCAAATGACGTCGAGAACATTATAGAAAACAAAAGTGACGAAATAGTTGTAACACGTATCACGAAAATCGAAAAACCATTAAGAAAAGATATGCCACATTTGAATTCTACAGAAAATATCTTTTCTGACTTTGATGCCACTGTGACTAATGAGACTGAAAATTACAACATTTCTAAAAGCGACTTAAGTATTATAATAGACTGTGTAGAAAATAAAAATAATCAGAAAAATGTTTTCGTATTTTCAAGAGATGATAGTGCTCTGGATATGGAAACAGACAATAAAACAATGAGTAAAATTAAAACACAAGACAGAATGCATAAGTCTGAAGGAAACTTAGTGGATGCTATAGAAAAAGGGAATTCGACACGTATATCTTCAGAGATATCTTATGAACCTCTCGAATGGAATTTTGTGTACAGATCTCCATACGCTTTGTCTGATAAACAAAAGCAAGATATCATTGATAAAAGAGTAAAATTAAAAAAGAAGAAAGAGCAAATTAAAAGACAAAAAGAAAAAGAAAAGGAGAAGCGACTTCAAAAAAATCAGTTAGCATTTGAAAAGTGGAAACAGAGTAAAATGAAGACAACAACGGCGAAAAATAAAAGCTTAGAAAATGTTTATGAGAAAGCAAAAAGTACATTTTGGTATCCAACTTGAAAAAAAACCCGCTCTTAAAGGATCAACGCAAGCAAATTACGTCTGGTACTGGACTTTAATCTTTTTCAGCCTAAATCTAAACATTGAACTCTCTATGCAAAATAAATTTATCAAACTAAGTCATATACGTATAACTAAATTGGTAGCATTGCAAGTTGTATGTCCCAGATGTAAAATAGGTATGAATCGTTACATAAATAACAAGAGAGGGAGGCAGCATAAAACATATTTTTAGTTCAAGTTGTTTGTCGTGCATTTGTTGGAATTGAAACACATAGTTACTAATGTAAAAAGGAATAGCCGATTCATTATTTGATGATTTAGACGGACGCTTATAGTATTAAACAAAACTTGTTATTCAATATATATTTAAAAGATATTATGTTTGTCCTTAGTGAAGAAATCAGACATTTTTGATAAACGATATGTGTTTCTGAAATTTTAGTTGTCCTGTGAGATTATGTTCTTTAATTATATGTATGCTATCAGACGAGTATTTCAATGTACTACGTTTGTGTAAATCAGCATTTTATTTCGCACGTTTGATACTGTTTTAGAGATTACAATATTTGTCATTATTTCATGCTATTTTGCATATTTTTTGTGTGTTCGAACGTACTTGCTGGCTTTGTGGATTTCAAATAAATAAGATGATACTAGTACTTTTTGTTTACTTTTATCATAAAGTATTATATACTTGCATGATTATGACTTTTCAACGTTGTGGAAATGTATTTATTCTTCCACACTGAAGTAAATGAATATATTCTAGAGAGGATAAATGATAATAAGTCATTGATTACGGATACCAGTAATTATATTTATTAAATTTTCTTTTGTTAAAAGACCCAATGTCTCCTTCGTAATGTTTCTCGCCCTGTTTTCGTAGTTTCCATTTCTCAAATGCTAGTTTATTTTCATACTGTTGTCTTTCCTTATCAGCTAACTTTTGTTTCAATGCTAGCATTCTTCGCTTACGAATTTTAAGCTTTAACTCATAACGCTCACGCTTTTGTTTATCTGTCATTGCATATGGAGATATATAATCGAAATTCCATTGGAATGATTTGCTCGTTACTTTAGATATTAAAGATGATCTTCTTTTCAATGATTTTATTTTCATATCATCAGTTAATGTTCCTTCGGATCGACTGGATACCTTTGTTGCTTCGTGCATTTCAACCTCTATCGTACTTTGAGATTTGAGATTCAAATCACTGTCATCGCGAGTTATTTCAAAAGCTCTTGGAGCGATATTTTTTCTCTCAAATCTGATCGATTGTAGATGTAAGCCTTCGTCACTCTTTGATTTCCATTCACTCTCCGATTTGTATGTCATAGCTGGATCATATTCTGAGAAAATGTGTTCTGTAGAGTTTAAATAAGGTAAATCTTTCCTCAAAATATTTTCATTTTCAATTACACGTGTGATGGATACTTCACTTTTTATATCCTGTGTTGTTTCACTTTCACAGTTGATTGTCTTTACCAAATCCTCACCAGATGACTTTGGTTCATCTGGTTTGCTCTCAAATGTTTCTGATTCTTCAGTTTGTGTTTGTATCTTATCGGTTTTCACTGAGACAGTCATATCCTCACTTATTTTGTTAGCTTCATATTGTTCCACTTTTTCATTTTCTTTATCAATGTCACCCGCTTCAGTAGTGCTTGCCTCATTGTCAATTTGATAAAACGTTAGTTTAGATTCATCTCTTACGCTTACACCAGACGCACTTATATTTTCGTCTACTTCTGGGATGTCAGGCAATTTTTCGATAAGCGTTTCTAAAATATATGTACATAAATTCAGGTTTACATATTGCTTCTATGTATTGTGAAAAGAAATTCTAAACAAACACAATCTACATTTTAATTTAAGATAAAAATATGGATTGCAACTTAAATGGCACCATAAATTATAACATTATAACAGTTCTACAACAATTGTAACTAATTATTTAAAAAGACGATACACCATATTACATAAGATGAATGAGAAAACCATTTTATTATGCACCCGCATACCGTTTACAATAAAGATTAACAGAAGGGAATATATTGAATATTTAACTTTTAATAAAGTTCTATGTTATGACTGTATTCACCTGAAATCGTTGTTGGCTTTTTTGGAACTTTCTTTGTCTTGTTTGATATTGTATTTTGTCTTCGTTGTTTATGCCATGTCTTTTTCAAGCAGATGACAACTATGATGACGATTGCCGTGATTATAACAATAGCTACTAGAACGATTCCTATTATAGCTCCTGGTGACGTCACATCATAACCGTTTGCAGACTGCACTAAAATATAAATCATATAGCAATCTTTCAGCAAATTATATACCAATGTATATATTGATAAATTAATACAAAAAGCAAAAGGAAAATACGTGTAAATTATCTCATTGCATTAATCATAATTACTTTGTAAAGGTTCTTATGTAATTCAATGAATATTTCAATATCTTGTGTGGATCCATGGAATGGAATGCATTTTTGTTTTAGATCCTGTCTAATAAATTTGAGATCGGGATAAACAAGATTATATATAATACAAAAGTAACTGACTATATCAGACAGTATGCGACAACACACATTTTAATAAACAAATGACATTTCTTTCTGTTAATCGGTAAATTAAAATCATATCAAACGGCTTTGATTAAAAGAGCAAGTAGAGAATATTCATGAGGCATGAAAAAGTGGAGCATCTCAGGAAAATACAACAAAAAAATACAACAACAACAAAAATAAATGTCTACCAGGGCTAGTTGAATTGCCCATTTCATAGTCTATAACATAGTGCCCATATCAAATAAATTCAGTCTTATCCAACTCTTGACAAAGAAAAATATCTTTATCGAAATTTATCTTATTTGGATCTAGTTTACTGGAGGATGGTAATATATCTTATAGCGAAAACGTTAGGTCACCCAGGACGCCTCCGTAATTCAATCATTTTTAAGTTCATGCATGTTCAATTTTCAATTCAGTTACATGCACTTTGAATATAACTTTCAAGAATATTATGTAGTATCAAGTATAAATTTGTTCTTTTTTATTTTTTGTTATCTATCTATTAAAAGATATGAAACTGGTCGAATCTGCATGAATTATATTTTATCAAAGGAAAAAACCATTAGGCATAATTTGACGTACTTTGGTTTTATGTGGCTTACAACTTGTAAATAAAAAAAAATATTTGAGTAATGCTAGGATAAAATGAAGTGCAGAAAATAATAAACATATTAATATAGATCCTTTAAAATTACCTCGGCATATTGGTAAAATATAAATCCACAAAATAATTTTAAGCGTCATTTTTTATTTTAGTTAGTTCTATTTGGGTTTATTTACGTTAGATTCGGTCATACTTTCAAAAGACAAAAGAAGCCAATGAGGCGTGTAAGCTCATACAAGTGATTATTAATACGTGAATAAAAACAAAAAGAAACGTTTAAAGCTGGGTATATCAAGGTACAAAATTTAAGTCGTATCGACATTTTAAGTTTGAAGTTTGTTACTGTTTAAATAATTGTTAAAGGGCTTGAGGTTAGAGGCGGGAGCTAAACAATACAATTGCTATGGCTTAAAAATATCTAAACAAAAATGTATACTGTTTTTAATTTACAATTTTCTTTAAATATTATCGTATATAAGTCAAATGAAAGAACAAACATGAAAATGTGTCTGTGTATTTTAAACTTTTTTTCTTTGTTTTTGGTTGTGTTATTTTTAAAGAATTTAAAGATAAGTTTCTTCCCCTCCGACTGTAACAGAAAATCTCTTTATAATCGTACTTTTTAATTGATATTTTGAGTTAACTAAAAGGTATTCACGGTAAACTTTACACATATGGGTATCACAACACAGTCTGTCAACACAGGGTGAGACCCAAAGTGTCATCTCGGGAAATGAGTTAGACTATCATGTCGTCTGCACAAATTTCGATATCTATTAATATATATAAAAAAACAACCACAACAACAAAAACAATTATAATTGATATTCAACTCAAAGAGAACAAAATTACTTGTTACATCAATACTCTTAACATTCAATTAATGATTGTTAAAAAAGTCAAGCACCGCATAACTAACTGATAAACTTGCAAAATCATTTGTGAAACTAGTTAAGTGAAACTCGCTTGAAACGGGTATTGTATTAGTATGTAAATGAAAAAACTGATGAGCCTAAAATACATTTTATAAAGTAAGGTTTTAGTAATAAGAGACTAATATCATTTTTTGTTTGAAATTCAGACAAACATTTATAAATAAAATCCGAAAATATCTTCTTTGGTAAGTAAAAAAAATATAATTTGTAATCCGTTGGTCCCAAATTTTATTTGATCATTTTAAGTACATCATAATCACATTTCCATTAAATGCTTATTGGGTGCGTTTGCGAACTTATTACTTTGTGATCAAGCTTATAAAAGTTTAAATTTGATAATATTTTGTTACATGTAAATGTCACAAGGTCTTACAATATAACTAAATGCCGTCCATGCATGTAATATAGCATAGGTTGGAACATGTGGGTCTGACACAAATCAAATTACGCATTTATGCGCGTGTCGTTTAATTGTAATATAATTTATAACTGCAATAATCTATCATTTCTTTTAAATGTTGAAAGAACAAGGTTAGAGAGATAACAGCAAGGAACATCGGCTAAGGATACCAGTGTCTATTGCTATCAAATTTCATTCTGTGAATGGACCATATGTCTTGTCTATAATGTTTAAAAATTTTGTCATGTTTCTGTCGTTTCCATTTCTCAAATGCTAAATGATTTTCATACTGCTTTTTCTCTTTCTCGAAAAACTTTCTTCTCAATGCTTGTTTTCTTTGCTTCAGAGTTTTGAGTTTTAACTCATTATTTTCGCGCTTTTGTTTATCTGTCAATGCATACGGAGATGCATAATTGAAATTCCACTGAATCGACTTCTTTGTCACTTTGTATTTTAAAGATGATCTTCTTTTCAATGCATTTTTCTTCTTGTCGTCTAGTAATGTGCCTTCAGAACTACTTGTTATCTTTGTTTCTAACTGTGCGTCAATTTCTATCTTACTTTGAGATTTGAGATTCAAGTCACTGTCATCTCGGGTACATTCAAAATCTCTAGGAGCGATGTCATTTTGTTTACATCTTATACATGCTAAATGGAGACTATCGTCACTTTTTGATTTCAATTCTCGTTCCCTTTTGTATGTCATAGCCGGGTCGTACTCAATGACAATATTTTCTGTAGAATTCAAATACGGTACATCTTTCCTCAAAATACTTTCATTTTCAAACATACGCGTAATGGATACTTCACTTTTTATACCCTGACATGGGTCGTTTTCCAATCTGCTGTTTTCGATAAAATCCTCTCCAGATGGACATGGCTCTTCTTTTATCTCAGAAGATCCTGGCTCTTCAGATTCTGACTTTACTCTTTCTATTTCTATTGAACATTTTTCTTGTGTCTTGTTAACTTTATCTTTGTCTACTTTTTCTTCGTCACTTTCTACTTTTTCTTCGTTACTTTCACCCATTTTATCATCTCTTGACACTGTATCTTTTTGAAAAAGTGTAACTTTAGATTGATCTGTTATGCTCGTATAAGACACTCCAGTAGTTTCGTGTTCTTCTTGAATGACTGGTAATCTTTCAATTGGTGTGTCTGTCAATATACATAATTTATTTATATTTGAATGTTTAAATTGATGTTTAAAAAAAAACGAAATATTCAACGTGTTAATCTCAAAGGATGATTAAAATTCAGGATTTGGAATCAGAAATCACTTAAAAATGCATTATTATACAGGTGGCCACAAAAATTAAAATAGAAATCTTTAATACTATCAATTATATATATTAGTGCGATTTGCGAAAGAACGCGTTTTAATTACTGAGTATAATATCGCAATGAAAATATTTAATGCATATTTTTACTAGTAGTTGTTGTTTCCCGTTGATGAACAGTTCTAGTTGTGCTTGATTTTGTTTCTCTGCTTTCTTCTACTTCTTCTACTTCTTCGTCTTTGATGTATTTTACTTTGCCAATTCTTCTTCAAACATATGACAATTATGATGACAATTGCCATTATTATAACAAAAGGAATTAGAACTATTCCTATTATTACCCCTACTGACTTTGCGTCATAGCCGTCTGCTGTCTGCACTAAAATGAAAATCATATTTTATGTCCCGCTAATGAATAATACAAAATTGATATTTTTTTAAAGATGTACAATGTATCAAAACTCATCCATAGATCATTGGTTTGAACCTCATATGAGCCTCAACCATGCTTCTCCATTTGATAGTTTCAAAAGATCTGATCGAATAACTGTAATCGAGATAATATAAAAACAAATTGTTATCATGTTTGCTTTATACATGTTATAGTGATACATTCCGTCCATATATAGTGTATTTCGCTTACGAATGTGCGACCGGAAACAAAATAGATTATAAAATTGATTTTATTGGTATTAACCGGCATTTAGTACTATCTTTTTGATAAACAAAAGGCGTTCTTTCTTTGCGTACTTACGTGCACGAAAAGTAACTCCAAAATTTACCGCAAGAAAAAGCGATAACGACATTAACGGCAGAAAAATAGACTTAGTTTTAATTCCAATATTATTCCACCCATATCTTTCTGAATAATGCTTTTAATGACAACCAGCATTTTATGTACTGGCGCAAAACAGTGACATCTTTGAAAATAGATTACGAAATGGAAACGCAAAGCGCGGACCAGTATAGAAAAAATATTTCTGACACTTTTCAATGCGATTTATAGGAAATGCATCTTTTAGAAAGTATTTACGTTAATGTTAAATATAGTAAGATACTTTTAAATTTGTAAATTTGATACTTATGGATGCAAGATTTATTAAATACATATTATTTATCAATACAAATTTTAAAAGATACTTTCTTTTAAATTACCTAGACTTATCCGTAACATATACATGATTATCCATATATTAATTTTTTGTGTCATGCTTTTAAATTATTTTATCGACAATTCATTAAATCCAATGTATTAACGAACGAACTTCCGTGTCACCAAATAGTATAATAACTTTTATAAGACAAAAGTATTCAATGAGGTGTGTAATCTTATACAAGTTGTTAACTAAATATACTGATTCCCTGCTAAATTTCAAAAATGGACTTGCTTAACAATTAATCTAGGAAGACTTCCTCCTTTGTAAGTGTATATAGAAAACAAGATTGTTAAAATCTTTTCAAAAGTTGAAGAACAAGCATGATGCATTGATGAATAACGATTAAGAAATTGTTGATGTTAATGATTATTTGTAAATTGATGGTCTTTTGGGGGTTAGATATTAGATGATCTTAGTGTTCGTTTTATGGAACTATTCTCAGACTGATATTTCAAATGTAAAAATGTAAATTGAAATATCAATACATTCAAATGGGGTTTAATGGTGCAATGAAATACTTATTGCTTCTTTAAAAACGAATTTTCTTTAGATAAATGTCTTAATTATATTTGATTAACAATGTACTTATTGAAATGCATTATGAAGGTTTATACACTCTGTCCATGGCTTGTTGATATAAGACAAACATCAAACTATTGATTAACACGATTTAAAAGTGCACTAAATGTAGTATGACTTTGGTTGAAAACGGTGTGTCTATATATTAAAACAATGAGAATGAAATACCTACCAAAATATTACAATTCTTAGTCAACTATACAGCAATTTAAAGCATATGCTGAAATGTAAACATTAATGTACACTAAACAAACTTGTTAAGTATACATATCTTGCTACTTGCAAGTGCGGACATGTAGGGTTAAAGGATGACGATAGTATCGATAATAACAAAATTTACTATGACTGAAGTACATATTAGCAAATTTAAATTTGCAAAGTATGGTCATTCGCGTAAATAACAATGAAAAGAATCATTTTGATACAATAACTCTCCATCCTATTAGTAAGATATTGCACTGCACTCGTCATATTGGATTATAAATGCAATTGTTATATTGGATGATAAATGCAATCCATATAAATATAAATATATTAATATGTTTTGCAATTTATGCATTTACAAAAAAAGAAACTTACGTGGAAAATCATGAAAACATCTGTGTAATCATGTAACATAAGTTATTATTAATAGAAAAACTAAACACAACAACCTTCATTAATTTTATGATGATATATTGGAAAGTGTACACGGAATATAAAAAGGCAATATAATGGAGTCAAGTTTTCTAAATAATGACTCTTTTCATTAACAAACAAGATCCCCAAGATTGTCCAATATATTATACATTAAAAGATTATTTTCCACTCTACAGAAATGATTTTGCACGGCAGTATTCATAAGTATAATTTAACGTGACGTCATAATCATGCATATAAAGAAAGCGTACAAAGAAATACGTACATATAGATATGAAAATGTTTTGTTTTGTTACGGTCACTGTTTTTAGATTGTAATAATCAGAATATTATATCTTATTCCTATACTGCTTCATCTATTTGATGCCACAAACTCGAATTATATTTTTGTATTTAATAACCTAAAAATACAGAATTTGAAACATCAATCATTCAATATACTGTTAGCCTATTCATATCACATTTTTCAAGTTATTGTACTATCTGAGGGGGATACTGGTAGTGACATCTCAGAAACAGGGGAGACAATAATGCCGTCTGCAAAGTTTCCGGTTTTCGTTGATGTATCCAAACTATTAAATGGTGATAACATAGTGTTATTACTGTTGATATCTAGCATCTGCGTTTCTGCTATATCAGTTATACTGATACCTCTGCTGTTATTCCTCGATGTGTCGTTAGGAGACGACGGTAATATTATTGTTTTCTCTGTTATAAGAGGGGAACTCCCAGAATTCTTTTGTTCATGCCATTCATTCTTGACATGCTGCATCCTTGAAGAATATCGTAAAGCATAATTCACATCTTCATCCATTATTATATCATCAAATACTGGAACTGTCTTTGTATTCTCACTTGGTAATGCTGGACGAGCTACATACACTGATTCTGTTTTAAATGGCGGAGTAATATCTCTTGCTGGCGTTTCTTTTGATTGCATAGAATCAAACTTCTGTCCCTCCCGCATTGGTGATACATTTTTATGAATTCTACAGATCTAACATTTTTTTTGGTCAAGGTCAACAGGTCATATAGTAAATGTGCATAGACATAGGGACTTCATTCTATCTGTGTACATGCATCTTCATATATACTCATATTCCTCTTTGTTAAACTATGAGAACTGGCTTCCATCACTTTAAATGTCACTTTTATTTTGATGTTCGCTGAAGTCTCTTCAGCTAACAGAACTGTCATGTTTACATTTAAACACACCCCTGGAAAAAATACGAACCGAGTCGCTACTAGCTTACCTTGTTATATATATATATATATATATATATATATATATACATGTATATATATATATATATATACATGTATATATATATATATATATATATATATATATATATATATATATATATATATATATATATATATATATATATATATATATATATAATATCAATTTATTCATAACTATTATTTGATATTACAGACATATTTTCGCTATTTGTAAAAAAACAGACAGTTCGTCCTCAAAATCATTCGAACGTTAAGCAATTCGCACCAATATTTAAATGGACATATTCTAGGCACATATTGTCTTGAATTTATTTTAAGTTTACCAATCATTTCACTTTCACTTATTATCCAATCTATTTTGCTTCGACCAGACGTTTCAATCTTTGTCGCAACAGACAAACATTTCAGAATTTCAGACACATACCAAGAACATGGAGAAAAAATAATAAGTGCTTCGGAAAAGAGAACGATTTTCAATTCTGATTTTGTACATCACCTGTATCTGTTTACATCATTTGGCGGCGTCTTTGATGTGCAGCATCAACATTTAACTTGTTAACATATTAAAATAGATCCTTTAAAATTACCTCAGCATATAAGTAGAATATAAATCCACAAAATAATTCTATGCGTCATTTTTCATTTAGTCCTGTTGGGGTTTATTTACGTTAGATTCCGTCATACTTTCAAAAGACAAAAGAAGCCAATGAGACGTGTAACTTCATACAAATGATTATTTAATACGTTAATTAAAACAAAAAGAAACGTTTAAAGCTGGGTATATCAAGGTACGAAATTTAAGGTGTAACAACATATCAAGCTTGAAGCGTGTTATTGTTTAAAAAATAATCGTTAAAGGCTTAAAGGAGGGGGCGAAAGCTAAACAATACAATTACTATATAGTTTAGAAATATCTAAACAAAAATGTATACTGTTTTTAATTTACTATTTTCTTTAAATATTTTTGTATATAAGTCGAATGATAAAACAGACATGAAAATTTGTCTGTGTTTTTTCTTTGTTTTTGGTTGTTTTATTTTTAAAAAAAATAAGATTCGTTTCTTCCCCTCCAACTGTAACAGAAAATCTCTTTATAATCGTACTTTTTAATTAATATTTTGCGTTAAATAAAATGTATTCACGGTAAACATTACACATATGGTACCACAACACAGTCTGTCAACACAGGGTGAGACCGAAAGTGTCATCTCGGGAAATGAGTTAGACTATCATGTCGTCTGCACAAATTTCGATGTCTATTAACATATATAAAAACCAACAACAACAAACAAACAAAATCAAAAACAAACAAAAACAAACAAACAAAAACAATTATTATTGATTGATATTCAACTCAAAGAGAACAAAATTACTTGTTACATCAATACTCTGAACATTTAATTAATGATGATTGTTAAAAATGCAAGTCAAGCACTGCATATCAAACTGATAAACTAACAAAATCATTTGGTTAGTGAAACTCGCTTGAAACGGGTACTGTACCTGTATGTAAATGAGAAAAATACTGATAAGCCTAAAATACATTTTATTAAATAAGGTTTTAGTATTAAGAGACACATATCACATTTTTTGAAATTCAGACAAACATGTATAAATAAAATCCGAAAAAAACTTCTTTTGTAACTAAAAAATATATATAATTTGTAATCCGTTGGTCCCAAATTTTACTTAATCATTTTAAGTACATCATAATCATATTTCCATTACATTCTCATGGGGTGCGTTGCGAACTTATTACTCTGTGAAAAAGGTAATAAAAGTTACAAATTGATGATATTGTGTTACTTGTAGAATGGTACGTGCTCTTACTGTAACTGAATGACGGACATGTATGTTATGTAGCATATGTTGGAACGTCTGGGTCTGAAACAATCAAATAGCGCATAAATGCGCGTTCGTTTGTGTCGTTTAATATTTCATATAATTTTACGCTCACCTGAGCTTGCTCAGGGTGAGCTTTTAGGGTCGGTGAATGTCCGTCGTCCGTCGTACGTCCACAATTGCTTGTGAACACTCTAGCGGTCGCATTTTTGCCTCAATCATCATCAAACTTGGTCAGGATGCTTATCTAGTTGAAAGCTCGGATGAGTTCAAACATGGCTCATCTCGGATGAAAAACTAGGTCACAAGAGCTAAAAATAGAAAAACCTTGTGAACACACTAGAGGTCACAATTTTGACCCAATCATCATCAAACTTGGTCAGGATGTTTGTCTAGGTGATAACTCGGATGAGTTCGAACATGGGTCATCTCGGATGAAAAAGTAGGTCACAGGAGCTATAAATAGAAAAACCTTGTGAACACTCTAGTGGTTACATTTTTGAACCAATCATCATCAAACTTGGTCAGAATGCTTGTCTAGTCAATTGCTTGGATGAGTTCGAACATGGCTCATCTCGGATGAAAAACTAGGTCACATGAGCTAAAAATAGAAATACATTGTGAACACTCTAGTGGTCACATTTTTGACCCAATCATCGTCAAACTTTGTCAGGATGCTTGTTTAGATAATAGCTCCGATGAGATCGAATATGGGTCATCTCGGATGAAAAACTAGGTCACAGGAGCTTTAAATAGAAAAACCTTGTTAACACTCTAGCGGTCACATTTTTGCATCAATAATCATCAAACTTGGTCAGATTGCTTATCTAGTTGATAGCTTGAATGAGTTTGAACATGGGTCATCTCGGATGAAAAAGTAGGTCACCGGAGCTAAAAATAAAAAAAACCTTGTTAACACTCTAGCGGTCACATCTTTGCATCAATCATCATCAAACTTGGTCAGGATGCTTGTCTAGGTGATAGCGCGGATGAGTTTGAACATGGGTCATCTCGGATGAAAAAGTAGGTCACCGGAGCTAAAAATAGAAAAACCTTGTTAACACACTAGCGGTCACATTTTTGCATCAGTCATCATCAAATTTGGTCAAGATGTTTGTCTAGGTGATAGCTCGGATGAGTTTGAACATGGGTCATCTCGGATGAAAAAGTAGGTCACCGGAGCTAAAAATAGAAAAAACCTTGTTAACACTCTAGCGGTCACATTTTTGCATTAATCATCATCAAACTTGATCAAGATGCTTGTCTAGGTGATAGCTCGGATGAGTTCGAACATGGGTCATCTCGGATGAAAAAGTAGGTCACCGGAGCTAAAAATAGAAAAACCTTGTTAACACTCTAGTGGTCACAATTTTGACTCAATTGTCAGCAAACTTGGTCAGGAAACTTGTCTAGGTCATTGCTGGGAACAAATCGAACATGGGACATCTCGGATGAAAAACTAGGTCACAGGAGCTAAAAATAGAAAAATCTTGTTAACACTCTAGTGGCTACTGTTGTGATCCAAATATTCTGTTAATTGGTCTGAAAGTTTGTTTTGATGATTTCTAAGTCAATATCGAACATGGGTCATCTTGGATAAAAAACTAGGTCACACCGCCCAAATATGGAAAAACCTTGTTAACATTCTAGTGGTCACATTTTCGACTCAATTATCATCAAACTTGGTCAGGATGCTTGTCTAGGTAATTGCTTGGATGAGTTCGAAATCGCATGTGAAACTAGGTCACCGGAGCTAAAAATAGAAAAATCTTGTTAACACTCTAGTTGCTACTGTTTTGATCCAAGTATCCTGGAAATTGGTCTGAAAGTTTGTTTTGATGATTTCTAGGTCAAGTTTGAATATGTGTCACCTGGGTAAAAAACTAGGTCGCACTGCTCAAATATGGATAATCCTTGTTAACACTGTAGTGGTCACATTTTTGACTCACCTGTCATGAGACTTGGTCAGAATGCTTGTCTAGGTAATTGTTTGGATGAGTTTGATAAGTCAGGTGAGCGATCTAGGGCCATCATGGCCCTCTTGTTTATATAACTCCAAAAATTTAACATTTCTTTTAAAGTTGAAAGTTTGTTGTTTGTTTTATTGGGTTTTACGTTACACCGAAACAGTATAGGTCACATTGCGACGTTCCAGCTTTACTGGTGGAGGAAGACTTCATGTGCCCTTCCGTGCGCATTATTTCAGGCACGAAAGGGTATCTAAATAGAACCACCGACGTTCCGTAAGCTGGCTGGATAGCGACCTCACATGAAAGAATTCAAAGTCCCTATCAGGATTCGAACCCACAGTGGTGAGGGGCAAGCGGTTTAAAGTCAACGACCTTAACCACTCGGCCACGGACGCCCCTTTAACAAAGTTAGAGTGATAACAGTAAGAAAAATCGGCTAAGGATACCAGTGTATATTGCTATCTAATTTTGTTCTGTAAATGGACCATATGTCTTGTCTATAATGTTTAAAATTTGTCTCGTGTTTCTGTCGTTTCCATTTCTCAAATGCTAAATGATTTTCATACTGCTTTCTCTCTTTCTCGAAGAACTTTCTTCTCAATGCCTGTTTTCTTTGCCTCTGAATTTTGAGTTTTAACTCATTATTTTCGCGCTTTTGTTTATCTGTTAATGCATACGGAGATACATAATTGAAATTCCATTGAATCGAATTCTTTGTCACTTTGTATTTTAAAGATGATTTTCTTTTCAATGCATTTCTCTTCTTATCGTCTAGTAATGTGCCTTCAGAACTACTTGTTATCTTTGTTTCTAACTGTGCGTCAATTTCTATCTTACTTTGAGATTTGAGATTCAAGTCACTGTCGTCTCGGGTAAATTCAAAATCTCTAGGAGCGATGTCATTTTCTTTACATCTTATACACGTTAAATGGAGACTATCGTCACTTTTTGATTTCAATTCTCGTTCCCTTTTGTATGTCATAGCCGGGTCGTACTCAATGACAATATTTTTTGTAGAATTCAAATACGGTACATCAAAATACTTTCATTTTCAAACACACGCATAATGGATACTTCACTTTTTATACCCTGACATGGGTCGTTTTCCAATCTGGTGTTTTCGATAAAATCCTCTCCAGATGGACATGGCTCTTCTTTTATCTCAGAAGATCCTGGCTCTTCAGATTCTGACTATACTCTTTCTATTTCTATTGAACATTTTTCTTGTGTCTTGTTAACTTTATCTTTGTCTACTTTTTCTTCGTCACTTTCTACTTTTTCTTCGTTACCATCTCTTGACACTGTATCTTTTTGAAAAAGTGTAACTTTAGATTGATCTGTTATGCTCGTATAAGACAATCCAGCAGTGTCGTCTTCTTCTTGAATGTCTGGTAATCTTTCAATTGGTGTGTCTGTCAATATACATAATTTATTAATATTTGAATGTTTAAATTAATGTTTTAACAAATATATATATTAGTGCTCGGCGTTTGCAAGATTTGCGAAAGAATGCGTTATTTAATTACTGAGTATAATATTGCAATGAAAATATTTAATGCATATTTTTACCAGTAGTTGTTGTTTCCCGTTGATGAACAGTTCTAGTTGTGCTTGATTTTGTTTCTCTGCTTCTTCTACTTCTTCGTCTTTGATGTATTTTACTTTGCCAATTCTTCTTCAAACATATGACAATTATGATGACAATTACCATTATTATCACTAAAGGAATTAGAACTATTCCTATTATTACCCCTACTGACTTTGCGTCATAGCCGTCTGCTGTCTGCACTAAATAAAAATCATATTTTATGTCCCGCTAATGAATAATACAAATATTGATATCTTTTTAAAAGATGCACAATGTATCAAAAATCATCCATAGATCATTGGTTTGAACCTTATATGAGTCACAATCATGCTTCTTCATTTAATAGTTCCAGAATATCTGATCGAATAACTGTAATCGAGATAATATAGATAATATAGATACAAATTGTTATCATGTTTGCTTTATACATGTTTTAGTGATACATTCCGTTCAGATAAGAGAATGTATTTACGAATGTACGACCGGAAACAAAATAGATTATAAAATTGATTTTATTGGTATTAACCGGCATTTTGTAATATCTTTTTAATAACCAAAAGACGTTCTTCTTTTGCGTACTTACGTGCACGAAAAGTAACTCCAAACCTTACAGCAAGAAAAATCGATTACGACAGTAATGTCAGGAAAATAGCCTTAGTTTTAATTCCAATATACTTCAACCCTTTCTGAAGAATAATTTTAATGACAACCAGCATTTTATGTACTGGCGCAAAACAGTGACATCTTTAAAAATAAAATAGATAACGAAATAGAAACGCAAAGCATGGACCAGTTTAGAAAAAATATTAAAAGCACTTTCCAATGCGATTAGGAAATGCATCGTCTAGAAAGTAGGTTATCATTGAAATAATAAGTATTTACGTTAATGTTAAAGATAGTTATATACTTGAAATTTTGTAAATTTTATACTTATGGATGCAAGATTTATTAAATACATATTATTTATCTATACAAATTTTGAAAGATACTTTCTTTAAAATTACCTAGACTTATCCGTAACATATACATGATTATCCAAAAATAAACTTTTTGTGTCATGCTTCTAACTGCTCTAAATGGTTTTATCAACAATTCATTAAATCCAATGTATTAACAAACGAACTTCCGTGTCACCAAATAGTATATTTACTTTTATAAGACAAAAGAATTCAATGAGGTGTGCAATCTTATATAAGTCGTTAACTAGATTTAATGTTTGCCCGCTAAATTTCTAAAATAGGCTTGTTAATCAATTAATCTAGGAAGATTTCCTTGGTATGTGTATATAGAAATCAAGATTGTTAAAATATTTTTTCAAAAGTTAAAAAACAATCATGATTCATTGATGAATATTGATTAAGAAATTTGTTGATGTTAATGATGTGTTTGCAAATAAACGGTCTTTTGAGGTGTAAGAATGATAAGATGATCTTGGTTTTCGTATTTGTGGAACTATTCTGATATTTCAAATGTAAATCAAAAGATCAATACATTCAAGTGGGGTTTAATGGCAAAATAAAATACATATTGCTTCTCCAAACACGAATTGTCCATGGATAAATTTATGCCTTAACTGTATTTAATTAACAATGTAATTTATTGAAATGCATTATGTAGGTTAATACACTCTGTCCCTGACTTGTTGATATAAGAAGTCAAACATCGTAATATTGATAAACACGATTTAACAGTGCACTAAATGTAGCATTACTTTGGTTGAAAACGAATACCATTTAGTGACGATGTGTCAATTTTTTAGATCAATAAGAATAAAAAATATACCAAAATATTATAACTCTTAGTCAACTATACAGACATTTAAAGCATAAACTGAAATGTGAACATTAATTTACACTTAACAAACTTGTTAAGTAAACACATCTTGCTACTTGCAAGCGCGGAAATGTAGGATTAAACGATGAAGATAGTATCGATAATAACAAGAATTACTATGACTAAATAGAGAAAACAAGAATACCCAAAGAAACACAAAACGGCAAAATTGAAAATGTTGCAGGTTCGTTTTGATTGAGCCTGTTCATGGACGATACCGTCAAGTGCGAACTACCGTCCACGTCCCCTAGCACCAGCTTAAGCAGAATTCAACATTTAAACATGAAATTTTGAATTTATAAACATCTGCAGATGTGTACATACGATGGTTATCATGGAACCTTGAATGTGACACAGTAGTGCCATTCCATGAAAAGCGGCGTATGGTCCCCAAGTAATAGAACGCGTGTGCCCTAAACGAGAAAACAATGGGCGGAACTAAAGTACACACTAGCAATTATAAATTTGTAACATGTGGTGATTCGCGTAAATAACAATGAAAAGAATCATGTTGATACTCTTCATCCTATTAGTAAGTGATTGCACAGTAATCGTCATATTGGATTATAAATGCAAATGCTAAATTGGATCATAAAATGCAATCCATATAATTTATTAATATTTTGCAATTCATTCATATACAAAAAAGAAAATTTCGTGGAAAATTATGAAAACATCTGTGTAATCATGTAATTTGAGTTATTTTTATAATAAAAAGCTAACCCAACACAACTTTTATTATTTTTATGATGATATATCGGAAAGTGTTTTCACGAAATTAAAATATAATTTAACGTGACGTCATAATCATAACAAAGAAAGCGTTCAAAGAAATACGTACATATAGATATGAAAATGTGTTTTTTGTTTTGTTACGGTCACTGTTTTAAGATTGTAATAATCAGCAGAATATTATATCTATTTCTATAGGCTGCTTCAATCTATTTGGATGGCAAAAACTTCGATTTATCATTTTTGTATTTATACCTTAAAAAACAGAATTTTGAATTATCATATATTCCATTATAATAGTTAGCCTATTCTATCACTTTTTCAGTTTGTACCTAATCTAAGGGGGATACCGGGGTAGTGACATTCAGAAACAGGGGAGACTATTATGGCGTCTGCCATACTTTACGGTTTTTTCGTTGATGTATCCCAAACTATTAAAAGTGGGTTGAATAACACATTGGGTTATTACTGTTGATATCTAAGAATCTGCGTTTTCTGTTATATCAGTTATACTGGATACCTCTGCTGTTATTCCTCGATGTATCGTTAGGGAGCGATGGTAATTTATTAATTGTTTTCTCTGTTATTAAGAGGGGAACTACAAGAATTCTTTTTGTTCATCAGCCATTCATTCTTGACATGCTGCATCCTTGAAGAATATCGTAAAGCATAATTCACATTTTCATCCATGGTATCCATATCATCGAATAACTGGAACTGTCATTGTAATTCTTACTTTGGTAATGCTGGACAAGCTACATGCTTTTGATTCTGTTTTTAATGACGGAGTCTATCTTGCTTGGGTTGGCGTTTCGTTTGTTGCATAGAATCAAACGTTCTGTCCTCCTGCGTGGGTGGTACATTTACGGAAGGCTTGCTTTGAAAAGTTTAACATTTTTTTGTTCATCGATTTGTTCCTTAGGAACAGAACTTCTTTTTTGTTGTTTATCTATGTTCCCTAGAAAGCATGCCTTCGCATTCTTGATCCATGTTTTCTACGATCATTGTTTTCTTCGGTGCTCCGGTACGTCCATAGCTAACCCCCATATCCTGACATCCAGTGTGACATATCTTCTACTGTTAAAATCGCTGTTAACAAAGATGCATAAGTCATTTTATAAAAACATTTCGTTTTTTATTTGATTTATAGTTTTATTGTATATTGACTGAACTGCATTAAACTAAAGGAAATACAATATACTGAAGATAGGAGAAAGAATACCAATTTTCTTTAATTTTCAAAAGTAAATATATTTCAAAAATATTCTGAATGTTCATACTTTGTAGAGAGATTTTATGTAAGTGTTTTTTTTAAATATCAATATTCTACTCATATGATCGTTCGGCAAAGATATTGTACGCAGAGAACTTTTACCATTGACAAGGTAAAACTGGTAAAGCAGCTCATGACTTTACAGTGTCGATGAAAATTTTAATCCAACTCAGAAATGAAATAACAAAAGCCTGAAAAAGAAATTTTAGAGAAGAAAAAATATCATACGTGTTTTTGGTCGAGGAGGACGCTTTTTGCAGCAAAACATCTTGACTAAGATGATGATCAGAATCAGTAGCAATATTACGGCAACGCAGCCTATGGCAATGGCTAGGTAAAGTGTGAATTTACTATCAGTAGATGGAGTTTGAGTAGTAGCAGCTCGAGTAGTGGTAGATGTGGTGGTGGTTGTAGGTGTCGTCGTTGTTGTCGTTGACGATGTTGTTGTTGAAGTCGAAGTTGTTGTGGGGGTGGTAGTGGTGGTTGTTGGTGTTGTTGAAGTCGTTGTAGGGGTGGTAGTGGTTGGTTGTTGGTGTTGTTGAAGTCGTTGTAGGCGTGGTAGTGGTGGTTGTTGATGTAGTCGAAGTCGTTGTAGGGGTGGTAGTGGTGGTGGTTGTTGTTGGAGTAGTAGAAGTAGTAGATGTGGACGTTGTTGTGGAGGTAGTGGATGTTGTAGATGTAGTCGATGTTGTAGACGTAGTGGTTGACGTAGTTGTAGAAGTTGTTGATGTTGTAGAGGTTGTAGTTTCTTCTGAAAAGGCATTTACAAATTAAAAAAATATGACAAAAGAGTATCCATATCTATTAGGGCAAAATTGAAACATTACGCTAGATTGATGAAAACTTTTTCCTGGAAGACATATATAATTAGATATTCGCTTTGTTCTTTATACTTTACATTAATGATAGATTATCAGATACTTTAAACAAAATGTAAGGATATGCGTTTTATACAAAACATAAATAATATTATTTTATCTTATTAATAAATGTATCAAATGATTTTTATGTAATAATAAAGATGGAGAAAACTATTACTTTACATACCACACAGCTCTGAAGAAAAGAGAAATTAAAAGAAATCAGTGGCATGATTGATTCTTTTTTACTGACAAATATTGTGCGTATATCAGGATATTAATGTACAAGTACTATCCAATATTTGAGCAGCGATTATGTAAGACTTAACAAAATCACCTTGGCACGTAGTGTATGATATAAGTAAACATGATATTACATACAAGAGTTGTTGGTAAAACAGCGTGATAAAAAAATCTCAGTGATTGATAGTAAACAACCGCCTTGATAATTAAGAATTTTTTTAGGTTAAAAAGGACCAAAATTCTGTCAAAATAAATATTACAGTTTGGGGCCTTAGACAGTGAGTTCCGATCAGACTCGAAAATATGGGCGGAAAAATTCAAAGTATTCCCTTAAACATGTAAATATTGTTATTTGACACTCATACAGTTATTAATTTTTGAATTTTACTGAAATGAAATATGTCAAAGCGATATTAGGGAGATACAAACTTGCAAATGTTGACTCCAATGTAGAAGTTATTATAAAAGCTATCCTAATTCTTTGAATAGCCAGTTAAAATTACACTGGCAATGATATGAGTATTGTGTGATTAATAATAATATTTATTTCTTTAATAACAGTTTTTGTTCTAGAACAATTTATTACCTGCAATATACAGATATGTATCATCGGATCATGCATGGTATTCTTACAAATAACATGCATATGTAATATTTCCGTGGATTGGTTTCACGAAAAAATATTAAAAACTATCAACATAACCACGCATTACTACTTTTTTCATCTATTGGCCACTTATCTATTTTTTTATGAAAGCAAGAGCTCTCCGAAGAGCAATGCACCCTATTTTTCTCAATATTTGATAGTATGGTGAAAGCAAAGTAGAAATGTGAGCATATTCTGATAAAATGTTTGGCAGGGATAAGAAAATATAAAGCAAGAAACAAGATTAATTGACAATAATGCCCTTGAGGATAATTTGGGTGTTCTTGTCAACATTTATAGCGAACAAGCATTCAAAGTTTTAAATAAAGAATCTTTCAAATTGAAAGTTTTAGAAAAATTACGATGATTGTGAACAGGTTAACCAAAAATATAGTGAATAGCTTTGCTAGTTTTCGAGAAAAATGACCTTAACCGAATACCTATTAAAAGTCTCAATGACACTGGCCATAAATCTAATGAGCACAAAATTGGTGTAACAGATCTCATCAAGGTGTTTCCACAAACCAGGTTTGAATGTTATAAATTACCTTAATTTTCAGTTAATGAAACGAAAAAGATTAAATTCCGACCAACGAGTGGCCCATTTTTTCTTTTCGGAAGGTTGAGCTAAAATGAAATCTTATATTTAAAAAAAAAGATTTACCTTTGTCATTCAATACCATTCTTAGTCCAGATGTTGGTACATCATAAGGCGTCTGTGATTTAGCACAACTTCCAGGACTTTGTGAGACGTACAGAGTTCCATTTTGTGCCAAATGTGAAACCTTTGTTTAAATTAAAAACAATCTTATGTAATATATTACATGCATGTATAAATGACTTAACATGTTCGCCAATGTTGGCAAGATCGTGCTGAAATGTTTAATTTATACTGTACAGATAAATGGCATGATTATTCATTTATTAAATTTTATAACTGAAATGTAACACAGGATATATTAAGAAACTGTGTTAAAAGGATTTTGCAGTGCCACATATTGTTAAGCCCTGTTAACAGCGTATATTGTTCAAGATTTAGCGAATATACCACTACATTAAGTGCAACTTACATCAAATATATTTTACCAAGGCTGTGTTATTATCGCTGTCATTAATATTTTGCAAGATTGTCTTTTAACTTTTTCCCTCATATATATATGTATTGACGGCTTTTCGTCCCCCCTTTTTGAGGCCTCAAACAATACAAAAATGCCCTATTTAGGCCCCAAATACTATTTTTCGTTTAAGAATTGTTTGTTAAAAAGTGACCATTTTTTCGGCACGGTCCTCCATGAAAATGATACATCAGAGGGTTGCCAAAAGGGGGATGCGCCCCCTTCTGTTTGGGGTGTTTGAAGGGGGGGGGGGCGGTAGTCCCTGCCAATAAAATTTTGGACATGTGACAGGCTAAAAATGACCTCGATCTTAAGGTGAAGTGTAACCAACGCTGAAAAGCCTTTTACTCTATCTCATTGCATTGAGAAGTTGCTGCACTTAGAAACCAGTTTTGATGAAAAGAAACAATGCAAAATAGTAATTTCTCGCAAATTTGAGACGTCCCCCGTTGCCATGGTAACAGGAAATTTATGTAGAGCATTTTGTTACAGAGGTTATGGTTCAGGCAACATATGTGCCAAGTTTCATCCGTATTGAATCATTTATCATAGTTTTATAGCAGTTAGATCTTGTAACAGGAGGCTTTTCAATGAAAAAGGCCACTTTTTACAATATGCTCATTTGGTAAAAGGTTAATTACAGGAATCATCAACATTTTGGCCATGTGTATTTAATAATTGTTTAGATTGAAATCTAATTCCTGGAATATTATATCACTCTAATGTACAACTATAATTAAAATATAGCATTCCCGGGTCTTTATTGGCACAAATATGTTGAAATTTATACGCGCATATCTATAAATTAGATTTGTTAAGTAAAGACGTCTATTTAAATTCGTTTACGTAGTATATGTCTGGTTTAAGACTAAATTTAGTTGTATCAAGATCAACATATGAAACTCAGATTAGTACAAAAGTATATCGTAACAGTCAACGTGTTACTTAAAGTGGTAATCAAATAAAGAAAACCACACATATATCATTTGTTGCGAAAACTTGTTTAACAAGTGAACACGTAGTAGGTACAATAAATTTATCAAATCAATAAAGTTAATGAACTGAAAAAGAATAAAAAACGATAATTCATGGATAAAGAAATAAGGTTTTTAAGTAGTCAGGGATATCTACTTTAATAATATCTGGTCATACTAAGCTTTTTAATGACAGATTTCATAATTACAAATAATGTATACATAATTGAAATATAATGTTTAGCTTACGAAGCACGTAAACCGTTGGCTACTTGATATTTCCTTTGTCATGACCGTAACAAGTGTGTAATTTCCATCTACCATGTCAAAAACACAGTTCACAAGACCTTGATCTGAAATACAAATATTTGACAACATTTTAATGTTATCATAATTATTAATGTCATTTTAATTCTAGAAAGATATTTAAGTAGTTTTAATGCTATAATTAGTTTTAAGAAAAACGAAGTATTTTTCAATTGTTGAATTGGATTTGAAATTTAGATATAAATTTTACCTTTTATTTATAGATGAAAACGTTTTATTATTATCATCATCATCATTATCATTTAATAATGTTAAATACTCATATTTTCTTTCATTCTTGCATGCTTGTTATCTAATCAAGCAGCAAAATATCATATCATACAAGTAATCAGTTAAGACTTTTACATCTTGATTTTGTTGGGGTTTCTATCTATATTTTATCCTTATTTGGTTTTTAGGAATGCCGATATTATTTAAGACGTATTGTAATATTCGGCTTTCTTGGTTGATGAAGAAGTCTAGTACCCATCTGTATATTATTTAAGGCACAAGTCTGTAATATGAGCAGAACCACTGACCTTACGTAAAGTTGCCAGACAGCCAGCTCATCTGAAGAGACCCCTTTAAATTTATTAAATTAAATATATTATTTTGCCAGTTGACTGTAGTTTACCCGAGTACGCAAGTATTTTTGAACAAAGTGTATAATTGAACATCATTGTGTCGCTGCTGGAGCAAACGCTCCAAGAACTATCACCAGAGTCACAATATTCTGTTGTCGTGTCATCAACAATGTATTTGTGTGATCCTATATATTCACTAGGACAAGCACGACTTGCGGCCTCTGTTTTATCTGCAAAATGTTTAAGTTGATTTTCAAATATATAAAGCGTTTTACATAACACAAACATGAGCAGAATTTTTATCGTACTTCAACTTTATTAGCAGCTATTTATATAAATCGAAATGGTATTTGGGATTTGTTTTTGGTCTGTCATTTTAATATTTTTCTTATTTTAGTCATTCGAAGGTTGAACATCGTACAGTCGTAAGTAAAAAAATTATAGCTCACTCGCTATAAGTTCTTGTATAAATTCAAAAAAATGTGAGCAAACAAAATAAAATGACAAAAGATCTATCCAACAGTGTTAATAAATAATAATACAATGTACATGGACAGCAATATTTTAATTCACTGTGGTTTGTTAAGTGATAATGCCATTCAAATTGCATAAATTGACCTTTAAAGTTATAAAATGTACCATTTCTTATGATGACATGATATTCCTCTGCAGATGGAGCATTGGTGTCAACTGACGACAAACAAAGAAGGTTTTCTGTTGGTGGGTTAGTTAGATATGTACTCGATTCAATCACAGGGAGTCGGTCATAACTCATTCTGGATTCTTCGTCTGTAAAAAAATATTATACTTGCTTCATGATGTCATTAACGGAAAATGTATCATAAATAATTAATAATTCTAAATACGTTTCGATTTTTTAAGGAGAAGTACAACATAATTATAAAAGTGTACTGATAAAAAAGTGGTTATATTCTTAATATTAATATTTATATTGTTACAAATTCCTTTATGAAGAAAAGCAAACATCGTTTTTTTTAAAAAGATAAAAATGCACAAAGAGGCTTTATTGAAACAAATTAATACTTTGATCGTTGAATTTTATTTATTATAGCATACATACATATATGCATGAATGCATGCATGCATGCAGCATTAAACTGTGTTTGTTCATAAAACAATTGGTACTTGGCACACTGTAGTCATATAGCCTTACTTGCTTTAGTAACATACTTTTTACAATCAATTACTTACCAGACATCTGGTAGTACATGTAACCCTGCTCAGAAAACTCTTCCATTTGCAAACACGCATAAACTACATAGGTAATTCTAAATAATTCAAATGTTGTGCTTGCTCTGAAACAATGCAATTCAGTTTATACATGTAGGAACTTCAGCATCAAAGAACATAATCTAACATGTCTCTTAAGTATTATTTACATGTATTGTTTTTTAACAACGGCACCTGTCTAGACAGGATTATGAAGAATTCAACTTTAGCAGTGCTTTTGCAGTCTTATATTATTTTGAAAATCAACACTGGACTGTCATCATTTTTAAATATAGTCTTATTTTTTGCTGTTACAATTTAGCTATGTAATAATTGAAAACGCCTTAAATTAGGCTTTACAACTTTTTTTAAAAACGCTTCATAGTTTGATTTCTCTGTTTTTCATGTTTAAGCAATTAAATGGCTGCATATTTAAGCTGATAAGAGTATGAATTTTCATTAAACAATTGTGAAATGTTAACTTTTTGGTTAGATGAATGTTTGGGCCTCGCAATTGTGTAAACAGAACACTGATTAAGGTAAATTATGATAAGGAAAAACCTACTTCAATACAAGTGTTAATGTAGTAGATGAAGTTTCATTTACACTGTAGCATTCCCATGAATCTATTGTTGTCCCTCCTTGAGCTGTTGCGCCCCAGCCACTCAGTGTCGTATCTGTAAATGTCACCTCACCACGGTTACTGTCGTGCCATATTGTATTTCTAAAGGCAGTTGGCCAGCTGCAAGATTTTGATACTGGGAAAGAAAATAATAGAAATTTCAATGCAACCTATACCTAAGAAATGAGTGAATTAAACTTTATAGGCAAGCATGTAATTTATAGCGTTTAAAAACTAGATTTATTACAAGAAGAACACGCGTGTAATGTAATATAAATATGTGAATATAAAGCACTTAATTATTATAACTATACTATTTGCCAAAATACAAAAGAAGCAAATAATGACAAAGATATTGACAAACCATTGACATGAAACAAAACATCAGTTATCAAAAGGACTAGCATATGAAACATTATTTACTTACTTTTATACGCATTTATTAACGGTCGGCCAATTAACTATCAAATGCGAAACAAACAAGCAAATCAAATTTGTAATAGTATTTTTATGCTCAACTTAGCGGCCTCCATCGTCACTGGTATGAATTTTGGCATTTAAGTTATTTTAAAAACAAATTGGCGAGCCAGAGCCCGTTTAAGACACGTTTTAAACGTATCATACTTCATACATGAGTTGCAAAACCATACATGTATTAAAATTCTAATAACAAAGTAAAGAAGATAAACTCACGTTTGACATTTATTGCCAATATTGCAATAACACATATGCCACCATTTTTCATATTGAATTATAATTGTTACAAGTAAATGAGACACATTGATTAACTAATCTAAAAAGTACAAACGTAATTATGAATGTTGTCAATAGAACAAGTCTTTAAGGAACACGTATACCCTAGAAAGTATCATACTGTGTAAAACACGCTTGAAATGTGTATAAAATATCATGTCAATTGTTATAATATATGTTAATTTGAATATCTTTGGAATTTCTTTGATTGGACTGAACCTGTTCCTAAACTTGTCATATAGACATTCAACATCTAATTACCACATGAACAATATATTTCTGCTTACTGGCTAACCAAACGACCCACCTTACACCAACCTACCTACACACCTACCTACCCACCTACTGACCTTCCCGTCTACCATCCATAATTATTATTGTTGATGTATGAGACGTTCACGACCATTGTCATCTAAGCTTCAACGTTCATGGATTGAGCATGGCAAAAACATTATTACAGGTGTCAATAGACCTTAAAGCTGTTACCGTTTTAACCTATATATCAAATACAATGAAGAACAAAACATTTAAAAAGAAAGGTAAATTGACTAAAAACAAAAGAACTGCGACACAATCGCAGGCAAATGTGTGAATTTAGAGTATCAATGTCTTATTATTATAACAATAGACAAGTTTAATTATTTGGGCGGATATATTAGGTTTCAATCTTGCCATATCATACATAAGCTTTAGTAAGTTTTACTAATTGATGTATAGGGTTTCAATGTTAAAATCACAAAATTCATTCAGGTGTTTTATTGCATACATTCATACATGTAGTCTGATTTCATTGACCTGTCAATGCTGAATACATTATAGCACTCCTTTACACTGAAGAAACATCGAAACACTATTCTGTCTTAATTTATATTGTGTTTTACGACATTAAAACTACATTAATTTTCTTGTTTCTAATCCAAATAGATTTC
This sequence comes from Ruditapes philippinarum, assembly GCF_026571515.1. NCBI lineage: Eukaryota > Metazoa > Mollusca > Bivalvia > Venerida > Veneridae > Ruditapes > Ruditapes philippinarum. The sequence goes on along the minus strand of NW_026852366.1, from coordinate 115,460 downwards.
AAATATTATTTTCTTTTATTAAACCGTGGTATTTAAAAAGTGTATTTTACCAAAATAAGTGAAAAAACATATTTATAGTATACAAACAACACACAAATCAGTCATAGTTTTAATTATATTGAGCATGGAAAAATACATTGACAAAAGCGGTTTCGATTTTACCACATTTAGGACATTTAGACATTATAAACATGTAGTTTATCCTATTGCGCTATAACTCGCAGTGAAATTATTTCATACACATAAATTAAATCAAATCAAATCTTAGTGTTAAATCTCTCGGAACTGTCCGAAAATTGTGTGCGTTGACTAATAACAAATTGTTTGGTTTTACAAAGTAATGCCCTATTCAAAGCGTGTTAGCTTTTTTTTATGTAAACACATAAACAATACACTTTTTCCACATTCCTTCATTTGTAGTATATACTTTTTGTTTTCTATGTTACAACTGAAACACTACAATAACATTTGATTTAATTAACTTGGTGCCTGCTGTTTACTTTAATAATAATAATTATAATAATAATGATAAAATTATTATTACTATTATTATCAATAATAATAATAATAATAATAATATCAATAATAATAATAATAAAAATGATAATAATAATAATAATAATAAATAATGATAATAATAATAATAATAATGATGATGATAATAATTCATATATGAAACAAATCAAAAAACAATGTTTATGCGTTTATTTGTACAAATTTATGAATCATCAAACACAACTATTTGTCTTTAGCTTGAATCTCCGGTAAAGTGCAAAAGTTACATATTTGCTTCCTTCATGTTGTTTTTGAAAGAAAAGTAACTACAGGGTATGTTAAACATTTAGATGTTTATTGTTGATAACGCATTAATTTCCTTATATAATATAAACAGATGTGTTTGTGAAAAATGTACGCAAATGACATTAAAAACGTCATTTATTCAATGTAGCCGATTTGTATCACGTTATTACACTATCTGATGGGGAAACGGGAAGTGACATCTCAGAAACAGGGGATATCATCATGCCATCTGCATAACTTCCGGTTTTCGTTGATGTATCAAAACTATTAAATGGTGATAACACATTGTTATTACTGTTGATATCTAGGATCTGCGTTTCTGCTATATCAGTTATACTGACACGCCTGCTGTTATTCCTTGAAGCATCGTTAGAAGACGGTGGTAAAATTATTGATTTCTCTGTAATCATAGAGGAAGTCGTCCCAGAATTCCGTCGTTCATACCACTCTTTCTTGACGTCCTTCATCCTTGAAGAATACCGTAAAGCAAAATTCACATTTTCATCCATTATTATATCATCGAATACTGGAACTGTCTTTGTATTCTCTCTTGGTAATGCTGGACGAGCTTCGTACATTGACTCTGGTTTTAATGGAAGAGACATACCTTTTGCAGGCGTTGATTCTGGTTGCATGAAAACAGACCCCTGTCCTTCCTGCCAAGATGGTAAATTTACGGAAGACTTTCTATGATAAGCAGCATTGTGTTGATTAATTTGTTCCTTAGGGAAAGAACTTCGTTTTTGGGCCTGCCAGGAATCTTTGCCTTCGCTTTCTTGATCCACATCTTCTATGATCGTTGTTTCCCGTGGTGCTCTGGTAAATCCCCAAGGCACAACTCCATACCCTGATGTCTTATGTGACGTCCCTTCTATTGTTGAAACCGCTGTAAAAATAACGCATATAGTCATTTTATGAAAACATTCGTATTTTTTAACAATCATAAAAAAATAGGGTAAAAAGGCACTCGACTTCAAACCACTAGCGCCCGTTTGTTCAAATGACAACAAATACTTCAGCCAGCAAAGAAACGGCATTGATTCTACTCAAGTGCCAACTCGTGTCTGAAATAATTCACCGAGGGCACACTATTCTATGTAATACAATGTACAAAGTATGAAGTTGAAGTATATCAACTATTCTATTGTCATGTTCAATAATTTAAAAATACTTCAGCGTATCTTTTTTATTAAGACTCATCATGATTCTACTTGGATATCCGGTTGTACCGGAAATAATACATTGGGTGGCCCCTGAAATCTATCTCAAATACAAAAACCTGAATGATGCCCTATGACCACTTCTGTGCCGTTTGAGTCAACAGCGAGAAATAAATATGGGTCTTAGTGGTGGGATATATAAGGTCTTGTATCTCTTTCTGTGTGCCACTGCTGTTTTACTCTAATTCCAAGATGTACTTTCGGTTTCATTATATGGGCAGGTTATTGTTTCTACTCATATGCTTATTCGAGCCAAAAAATATTATACAAAGAAGTAAATCTTGTAAACCGGCTTATGACTTTGTCGGTATGATCTTAAATCCAACCTAGGAATGGAAGTACAAAAGTCTGGAAAAGAAAATTTAAACAGAGAGAAATTAGAGAAAATGGTCATACGTGTTTTCGGTCGAGGAGGAGGTTTTCTACAGCAAAACATCTTAACTGAGATGATGATTAGACAAACTAGCAATATCACGGCAACACAGCCTATGGCAATGGCTAGGTAAAGTGTGGTTTTACTACCAGCCGCTGGTTTTTGAGTTGTAGTTGTTCGAGTAGTGGTAGTTGTGGTGGTAGTAGGTGTCGTCGTTGTTGTCGTTGACGAAGTTGTTGGTGAAGTCGAAGCTGTTGTAGGGACGGTAGTAGTGGTTGTTGGTGGAGAAGTAGAAGTAGTAGAAGTGGACGTTGTTGGAGATGTTGTGGAGGTTGTAGATGTTGTAGATGTGGTCGATGTCGTAGACGTTGTGGTTGACGTAGTTGTAGACGTAGTGGTTGACGTAGTTGTAGAAGTTGTAGATGTTGTAGAGGTTGTAGTTTCTTCTAAAAAACGCAATTTACAAATTAAAAAATATATATAATTATAGAAAACAGGACAACAATTTATCCATATAGGGCACAATCAGTACATCACAACAATTATTATCATGATAAATTCTCTTTTTCTGGAACAATCAGATATCCGAAATGCTTCTTACATTACACAAAAATTTACAAAAAGTTAAGTTATGCGTTTCCTACAAAAACAATATAATGATTTATTATCTAAAATGTCTCAAATTATCTATGTTATTTTAGAAATGGAGAAAACTATTAATCTACATACCGCACAGCTCTGAAAAAGAGAAATAAGAAGAAGTAAGCACAGTAGTATGTTTAATTCACATCTTTTTCTGCAAAGTATAGTTAAGCTTGTTTTGATATTGATGAAATAGAAATAATTATCTAATATTTTAGTAGATATTATAGTAGATATTGACGATTAAAACTAATCATCATTTATATGTGGTTTATGATATAAGTTAACATAATACTTTCTAACAGGAGATGTAAGTTTATGCAAAAGGACAACGTCCTCCACTAACCACAGTGCTTGACAGTAAAAATGAAGAATTTTTCTAAGTTCAAAGAGAGCCATAGTTCTGTCAACATCCACGTTAGAGTTTTTGGCCTTGGACATTGGCCTCCTATAAGACTCTCAAAAACGTGTAAGAAATTTCAACCCGTTCACTTTAGTATTATAGAGATACCAATGTGCAGAGTGTGACCGATGCCGAAGTGTGTACGATAGTTCTCATTATTTTTTAAATAGTCAAGCTTAAATAACACTCGCACTGGTGCGAGTTTTACGTGATCTAATATTATAAAATTCATATCATTAATAACATTATTTTGTTTTAGAACTTTTTATTATCTGCGTAATGCAAATATTCCATATCGGATCATGTATGTTACTCTTACAAACAATGTCCATTTGTAATATTTCCGTGGATTTGTTTTACATAATATATAAACAAGCGGGCCATGACGGCCCTGAAATCGCACACCTGTACATGTATATAGGCCCTTGGGGTGGTGCCAATTTTAATCCAAGGGCTTTTATTTGAACAAACTTTGTAGACACCCATTTGAAGATGTTTCATGATAAATATCTAAGCTCTAGCTGTAAGAATATTTTTTTTTAATTTTTACTATACATATATAGGGAAAAACAATGACCCCTCCCCCATCTGGGCGGGGCCAATTTTGTCCCCTTGGCAATTATTTTAACAAACTTGGTAGTCACTCACTAGAAGATAGTTCATGCTTAATATCTAAACTCTAGCTATTTGGGCTTTTTAAAAGATTTTTTTAAGGTTTTACTATATACATATAAGGAAAAACAATGATCTCCGGGGCGGGGCCAATTTTAACCCCTGAGCACTTATTTGAACAAACTTGGTAGACAACTATAAGAAGATGTTTCACGCGAAATATCTTAGCTCTAGCTCTTAGGGTTTTTAAAAGAAGATTGTTTAAAGTTTTTACTTTAAACAAAAAAGGAAAATCAATGACCCCCGAGGCGAAATCAATTTTGGCCCCAGGGCATTTTTTTAACAAACTTGGTAGACACTGACTAGATGATGTTCTTTGTCAAATATTTAAGCTCTAGCTGTTTCGGTTTTCTTAAAGACAATATTTTAAGTTTTTTTCTTTCGGTCGCCATGGCAACCAGAGTTCTGCTTAGAATAAAATTCTTTGAACAATTTTTAAAGTTGACTACCAAAGGAACATTCCTGTGAAGTTTGGATGAAATTAGCATAGCGGTTTATGGGGAGATGTTGTTTAAAGTAAAAGTTTACGGATGGACGACGGACGGAAGACGAACGAAAAGCGATCACAAAAGCTCACCATGTCACTTTGTGACAAATGAGCTAAAAACTATCAATCTAACAATTCATAACTAATAGACCGTCTATAAGGGGCCAATTTTTTCAATTGATTTAGACAAGATCTATCTGAGGAGTAGTGCGCCTAATTTTTCTAAGTACTTGATAGTACGGTTAAAAAAAAGGAAAGGGAATATTATTTTGATAAAATGTTTCGCAGGAATAAGATTTTTTTTAAAAATGCTCTTTTAGTGTTATGTGATCTTTGATCTTTAGTAATGCATCAAATTCTAAAAGTGAGCAAGAATTAAATGTTTTAAGTAAATATCTTTGATAATTTTAGAGAAATTGACCTTAACAAAACGGTTAATCAGCGCGACTAAATCATAGATATTGTATCACAAGATCATAAACAAGTAATGAAATTTGAATTTCATAACATTATGCAATTTGGTATTAAAGTTAAATGAACCTAAAGGTTCCAACGCCGACATTAACGTGGACCGACGCCACAGCGGAAGAGTGTTCTACCTATTTTTTTTCAAACAGTGGAGCTAAAATTAATCCAAAAATATTTCATTTACCTTTGTCATTTAATACCATTTTCAGTCCAGATGATGGTACATCAAAAGGCGACTGCGATTTAGCACAACTTCCAGGATGCTGTGAAACGTACAGAGTTCCATTTTGAGCCAAATGAGATACCTTCGTTTAAAATAGACACACAGCAATATCTTGTAAGTATGCATGGTTACATAGTGTAAAATGATACGTCCATATTTTCTAGATCGTGTTGAAATGTTCAATCAATACACAACGTATACGATTGTGTGTGAAATGTAAATATTGTAAACTGATGGTGATAGTGATAATTATCATTGTATTGCATATACATGCTTAACCAGACTGTAGATCAAAGTCTAGTGGGGTTTCACAAGGATGTGACATAAAGTTGTGCATAACATTGAGGTAGACTCGCCAACTCAAGCATAATGGTATGCTTCATGGCAAAGAATCGGCAGAAAGACTGTTGTCTAACATTGTTTTCAATAATTGCAATATGAAGAGCACGAATTGCAACAAATCAGGTTAACACTTATGATTAGGATCAACACGGGGTTGTTGTTGCTGCAGCATATCATATCAATTATTATACAGCGATAGGAACAGAAATGTTTCTAAGCGAAAACAATATCAGCGCGATGGACGTACTGCTAAAGCCTTCGACCTTAACGTGATAGAAATGAGACGCAAGATAAATAAAAGCACTGCATTAAAAGGACTTTGCAGAGTCACGGACCATTCCCTAATTACTAGCGTTTATTGTCCAACAATGAGCGGATATTCGACGACATTAAGTATATCTTATGTCACATATATGTGACAAATCTGTTCATATGTGACGAAGCTGTTAGGCTGTGTGTTTGCAAATATGGTATTGTCATTAACATCATTGTTTTGCAACATTGACTTTTGAAGCATCATTCTCTTTATTGGTCACATATATGTAACAAAGCTGTTTATATGTGACGAAGCTGTTAGGCTGTGTGTTTGCAAATATGGTATATAACTGACATCATTGTTTTGCAACATTGACTTGAAGCATCATTCTCTTTATTGGTCATGTGTTTGTTGTGAAATCAAATAACTGGAATATCATACCACTCTACAGTATAACTATATATATAAATGTCAACATGCACTCTTACAAAAATTGAAAACGTAGAAGGTAGCACAACTTTAAACAAGGTATATCAAATTAATGTTATAGTTACGTTAATAATTAAACTAAAGAAGAAAGATATTTTTGAATACGTGAATATTAAATGATTTAGATGTTATGTATCTAAATAGCAAGGGATATCTTCTATTAATTTTGGTCAAAGTAAGCTTTAAAATAACAGATGTCCCAATTCTAAACAATGTAATATATTTTTAAAAGTTAGCTTACGAAGCAAGTAAACCGTTGGCTACTTGTTATTTCCTTTGTCATGACCGTAACATGTGTGTTATTTCCATCTACCATGTCAAAAACACAGTTCACAATGCCTTGATCTGAAATTTTAATATAAGACAATGTAGTTGTAGTTTTAGTTGATCTATTATGGATACTTATTTTTTAACCTGCATATCGTTTTGCGAGAGAGGATGCATTATTCCCCTTTTCAACAAATTTGCAATTTAGACATACATTTAACTTGAAAACGTTTGTTTATTATTATCATCATCATAAAGTTCAGACACTCTTTTTGCCTTTCACACATGTGTCTGTTTGTTATTCAATAAATGCAAAAATATTAAAATAATATCAGTTACTTTCATCAATTGACATTTTATTTTTACAAATTAACTCTGTCGTGATTTTTTCTTTTGTTTGATTTTGGGTTTTATGAAATACCGATACTGTTAAAGAAATATGGTGAATATTCAGTTTTGTTGGCTGAGATAGACCTTAGGTACCCCTCGGTAAATTATTTCATGCATGAGTCAGTTTTGAGTAGAACCGCTGACTTTCGTTATCTAGCTAGATAGTCTCCTCATGTGATAGAATCCAAAGTCCCTGGTGGAATTCAAACCAACATCTTTGAAGAGTATCTTGGTTCGAACTTACTTTATTACTTGGATGCAGACACCCCCTTTCATTTTGTAATATATAATTTGGCCAGATGGCTATACTTTACCCGAGTAAGCAAGTATTTTTGAACAAAGTGTATAATTGAACATCATTGTGTCGCTGCTAGAGCAAACGCTCCAAGAACTATCACCAGAGTCACAATATTCTGTTTTCGTGTCAGCCACAATGTATTTGTGTGATCTTATATATTCACTAGGACAAGCACGACTAGCAGCTTCTGTTTTATCTGCAAAATGTTTTAAGATAATAATGTCACATATAACACGAACATGAACAGAATTTTTATCGTACTACAAAAATAAAACTCTCCCAAAGCAACATTTTTTTCTTTCTTTATCATGAAGCTATTTATAGAGATCGAAATGGTATTTGGGATTTGTTTTTTGTTTGTCTGTCATTTTGATACTTTTCTTATTTTAGTCCTTCAAAGGTTAAATATCAAACAGTTGTAACTCAACAATTATAGCTCACTCACTATAAAAAAGTTATTGTATAAATTCAATTAAGGTAAGCTAGCAAAATGTCAAAAGATCTATCCAACAGTGTAGATAAATAATAATACAAGGCCAACAGTATGTTAATTCACTTTGATCATAAAAGTGAAAATGACTTTCAAATTGTATAAATTGGCCTTTACCTAAGCATACATTAACTTTTAAAGTGTATTTGTAAATGAATTGATCTTCAAAGTTGCATAACTTGATCCTCCAATTTATATATATTGACCGTCAAAAGGGTTGTGTCGACCTTTGAATAGTCATAAAATAACCTTTTAAATAATAAAATGTACCATTTCTTATGATGACATGATATTCCTCTGTAGATGGCGCATTGGTGTCATCTGACGACAAACAAAGACGGTTTTCTGTTGGTGGGTTAATTAGATATGTACTCGATTCTGACACAGGGAGACGGTCATAACTCATTCTTTGGTCTTCTTCTGTAAAAAAAAATAGACGTACATTATGATGTCAACGGAAAATAAATGTATCATATATATACATTTATTTATTCGTAAAACAATTGGTACTTGGCACACTGAAGTCATAAAGCCTTACTTGCTTTAGAAACATACTATTCACAATGAATTACTTACCAGACATCTGGTAGTACCTGTAACCCTGCTCCGAAAACTCTTCCATCTGCAAACACGCATATGCGACATAATGCATTCTCCATAATTCAAAAGTTGTGGTTGCTCTGAAACAACGCAATTCGTTTTATACATGGAGGAACTTCAACATCAAAGATTATAATCGTACTTGTATCTTAAGTATTCTTTACGGGTATTCTTTTTTAACAACGGCACCGGTCAAAACACAGCACAAGGATTGTGAAAAATTCAACTTAAGCAGTGGTTTTTCAGTCTTATATTATTTTGAAAATCAGCCATGGACTGTCATCATTTTTAAATATAGTTTTATTTTATACTGTTACAATTTAGCTATGTTATAGTTGAAAACGCCTTAATTCAGGATTTACAACTTATTTAACAACGCATCATAGTTTACTTGCTCCGTTTTTTATGTTTAAGCAATTAAATTGCTACATATTCAAGCTGATAAGTTAAACAATTGTGAAATATTAACTTTTCGGTTAGATGAATGTTTGGGCCTCGAAATTGTATATTAAACAGAACACTGATTAAGATAAGTTATTTTAGGAAAAGCCTACTTCAGTAAAAGTGTTAATGTAGTAGACGAAGTTTCATTTACACTGTAGCATTCCCATGAATCTATTGTTGTCCCCCCTTGAGCTGTTGCGCCCCAGCCACTCAGTGTCGTATCTGTAAATGTCACCTCACCACGGTTGCTGTCGTGCCATATTGTATTTCTAAAGGCAGTTGGCCAGCTGCAAGACTTTGATACTGGGAAAGAAAGTATAAAACATTTTAATGCAACCTATACCTAAGAAATGAGTGAATGAAAATTTATAGGCAAACATGTTATTTATAGCGTTTACGTAATAGATTTAGGACACATGAAATGCTTATTACAAAAGAACACGCGTGTAATATAAAGGCGGATATATTAGGTTTCAATCTTGCCATATCATACAGTTTTACTAATTGATGTAAAGGGTTTCAATTTTAGAATCATAAAATTCATTCAGGTGTTTTATTGCATTCATTCATACATATAGTCTGATTTTATTGACCTGCCAATGCTGAATACATTATAGCATTCATTTAAATATGCGATCCCACTTCGGCTCTGTCCGTGTAGTTTTAGACTTAATACGATTATAACTATTCTTTTTTAAAAGTCACACCAGCTTAATGTATATGTCGTCGGCACATCCGCATAGCATAGACAGTAAAGTGATTACCTAATATATGAGAAGTCTGTATTACGACCCCTACAGTTCCTAATTTGTACACTATAGATTGATGGATTTGGTCGGTTATTTGCAAATATGTCTACACGGATATGAAGAAACATCGAAACACTATTCTGTCTCGATTTATATTGTGTTTTACGACATTGAAATTACATTAATTTTCTTGTTTCTAATCCAAATAAATTTGAAATATTATTTTTCTTTATTAAACCATGTTATTTAAAAAGTGTATTTTACCAAAATAAGTGCAAAAACATATTTATAGTAAACGAACAACACACAAATCAGCCATAGTTTCAATGATATTGAGCATAAAAAACATGGACCTACGCGGTTTCGATCTTATAATATTTAGAAATTATAAACCTGTAGTTTATCCTATTGCGCTATAACGCTCGGTGTAATTATTTCAGAGACACAAATTGAATAAAATCGTATCTTAGTGCGTAAATCTCACGGAACTGTCCGAAAATCTAACAAAGATTTAATATATTGTGTGCATTGACTGATAACAATTTTTTTTGGTTTTACAAAGTTATGCACTATTCGAAATGTGTTAGCATGTACACACATGTGCACAACACAATTTTTCTTCTGTCTTCGTTTTTAGTAAACACTTGTTGTCTTCTATGTAACCACTGCAAAACTACAAGAAAATTTGATTTTATTATCTTGTTGACTTCCGTTAATTTCTTAACTTTCAAATTGTACTATTACCTTTATTTAAACTATTTGTATGCGTTTATTTGTACATTTATGAATCTTCAAACACAAGTATTGGTCTTTAGCGTAAATCTACGGTAAAGTGCAAAGGTTACATATTTGCTAGATTTTGAAAGAGAAGTAACTATGTTAAACAATAACATATTTGTTGTTGATAACGCATTTATTTCCTTAAATAATATAAACAGATGTGTTTGTGAAAAATGTACGCAAATGACAGTAAAAAACCTTCATTTATTCAATGTGGCCGATTTGCATCACGTTATTACACTATCTGAGGGGGAAACGGGAAGTGACATCTCAGAAACAGGAGATACCATCATGCCATCTGCATAACTTCCGGTTTTCGTTGATGTATCAAAACTATTAAATGGCGATAATACATTGTTATTACTGTTGATATCTAAGATCTGCGTTTCTGCTATATCAGTTATACTGACACGCCTGCTGTTATTCCTTGAAGCATCGTTAGAAGACGATGGTAATATTATTGATTTCTCTGTTATCTGTTGGCCAGTTACAAGACTTTGATACTGGTGAAAAATATAAACAAAGATTTAAAGGGAAACTTTGACTAAGAAATCAGTTATCTTTACTTTTAAGAGAGTTGAAGTACATGTTATAGATTTAGAACATGTTAGATTCTTATCACCTGAAATATAAGCGTTGAGTTTGAAATACCTTTTTGTTTATAAAAGTAGCACTATTTAAACAATGTGATAACCTAATTCCATTCACAACATTTAACTATATTAACTATTTTAACTGTACTGTTGCACAAAATGCAAATTACAATATGATGATTCAGATATACAGCGTACGATCAACGTTTTTGAACTGCATCAGAGCACCCCCAAAAATGAAGCATATGAAAATAAGCAATTGTGAGGCATAGTTAGCAAATAGTATAATTTCTTGATTAACAGGTTCCGAAGGTTTAATAAGACAATAATATAATTATAATATGAAATAAGCAGAAATATACACATCTTTAGATAGAGAATTTTGCATAATTTGCAGAGAAAGAAGAAGAAAAAAACAACATTTTTTTGTATTCAAACTGCAAACTATAATATCATTGTTGACCCTTAATTGTTCTTTTAAAAATGCAAAAATGTCTCCACCTCAAGCACCCCCTCCTTTGACTTGCAATATATTTTAAATGTTTTTACATAGTGCTAAGAGTCCAGGGACATGACATTTAGCAGCTTCTAAAGAATTAAAGTGTATGTAATATTTGATAGATATTGACAGATCATCAGCATGGCACCAAACAACAAAACGTACGTTTTCAAAGATACTAGAGTTTACCGTTTTATCGTCAATTAATTTAAGGTCGGTCAGGCAACCAAGCAGTTCAACTCTGAAGCGTTCGTGTGCTCATTTGATCCGAATGCACTGTGACAGGTATAAATTCTTGCGGCTTTCAATGTGATCTTAAAAATCATTATCAATAAGCCCAAGTCCGGATAGATAACCGCGTTATGAATTTCTTGTATTTCGTGCATGATTTATTGTAATAAAAGCATGAATGCACAACAAAGTAAAGGAAATAAACTCACGTGTGATATTAATTGCCAATAGTGCAATGATAATGCATATGCCACCAATATTCATATTGAATAATAATTGTTACAAGTAAAAGATAAAGAAACATTGATTAACATATATGATAAGTACAAAGATAATAATGAATTTGGCCATGGAAAAAGTCTATAAGGAACATGAACACCCTAGACAATATCATATCGCGTTAAACACGCTTGAAAAGCAATAGTTGGTTTTATCGTTACGTAAAATTGAACATGTGCCCGACACATGCATATAGACATTTTAAATATTATCACGAGAACAACATGTATCAAAACATTTTTATCCGATGGTAATACCCCTTATCATGCTAAATTTGTATTTGATACAGCGTGCTTTTAATTTGGGACCGTCCATGAATGTAACAAAAAAGATACAATGAGATAATAATTATCCTTGGGTAAAGCACATCTTGTAGAAATACATTAAATCTAGGAAATTCTTACTAAATAGGCCTAATTTGAGTAAGACAATGCCCTAACGGTATGTTTGGAAGCAGCATTCTCATCCTTCGCCAAGGTCATTTCATAAACAACTTTATTTTTTTTAACGATACTTTGTGTTTTAACTGTGTTTACCTTTAGTGTGTAACATACCAAAAGATGTATTCATTTTACTTTTATAAATATGTAAGACGAAACTGCATAGCATACAATATTTTAAATATAATTTATAATAATGATCATGATTGGAAATGTTGCAATAATAACGGTTATTATGTGGGGCGTTAAGTAGGGCTTTAAGCGAACTAATTAAAATGACCGGTGTCACTAGCCCTTAAACTGAAACAGGTTTAACTTATTCATTCATAACAATGAAAAATCAAAACATGTATTCAATTCATAAAGAAAGGTAAATTGAATAAAAACAAAAGGACAGGGAAACATCAAAAGCGTATGGGTGAAATAAGATCCATGTCTGACAAGTTATATTATTTGGGCAGATATATTATGTTTCAATCTTACTATATCATGTATCAGAGTTAGTGGTTAAGATTGATTGATAAATAGGGCGGATTTATCCGGTTTCCCCTTTAAAATCATAAAAAGATCATTTAAGTTTTACCATATTTATTCACATAACTTTTATTTATTTTAACAATTTAAGGTCGTGCATATTTAATAGAAAAAAATGTGTTATAATATCATTAACACAACAAAATAAGTTTACCTATTTTTCGTTTGTTGAATTACTATTTCAACTGCAAAAATACATTACCATGTTACAAACTGTAGTTTTCTTTATAATAATGCTTTTATTTTTTCTAAGTTGATTTTTTCGGAGAGCGTCCGTTTTAATAGTTAACAGTTTTAAGTAATTTTAATCCATGTATGCAACAAATAATAAAACTCTGTTTATTTATTTAGGACTATTGTTTCAAGGTGTGACTATTCGGTAAAGGGAAATGGTCACTGATTTGTATTAATTATTGAAAGAGAGATAACTCTAACTGTTACAAAATTAAATATTTAGTTTGATACTAGTAAGCAATAATTCCCTTACAGAATAGAAATTTTAAAAAATGTGGTTGTGAAAAAAGGCAGTAATTAATATAAACTTGTGAATGGATCAAAATTAGTTTATTTATTTTATTTATTTTAATCCAAAAGTAGACTGAAAATCCCAACTAAAGACACTCTTCTATTTTATTGTTCTAAAACACAGTTAAAGTAAATGAAAAATAGATACAATGCACTTTCCTTACTATGCGTACAATCAAATTAACAAGGAAACTATCATTATGTAACTATAAATTAATTAACAATGCATCATTTCCACAGTAAAAAATAAAAATCCAGTTTGTTCAGCAAAGCCAAGATCACAAATTTAGGTCAACAAAAAAGATTTATTAATACCACAACCTAAAAAACAGGTTGACTTATTCGGGCCCTAAACTTTAGTTTTATATCTTTCTACTGAAACTGGTTTTATTATTATTGTTTTTTTATAATTATTCGCCTTATTACGCCTTTATTCGCGTTATTACGTCTTTTTTCGCATTTTTTGCATACAATTACATTTATCTGACATTCCAAACATCTCCTTTAAATGACTGCCATAATATATTTTACAAATATTAAGTATTAAAAACATGCACATTTTTATACAAAACCATGTCCGTATATTTTTGCAGCAATCGGCAAATAACCATTGTCTCGCGCAAATTGCGCGGGACATGCGTGATGGATTACTGATTTAACCTCTGGATTGTCTAGGATGTAATCTGGTCATTCGTCATTTTTTCACACCTTTTAAGATTGTAATCTTTTATCTACCGATGTATCAGGATGAGTTATGTTGTTTTTTATTAACCAGGCATGTAGCAAAACAACAAAATTTACACTCCTCTTTTTTAAACAAATCATCCAAGCGTCAACGTATATTATGATCGAACAGAAGATTTGTATATAAGGGGGACTGATTGTGTTTTATAATTAGTGAATGTTTGTCTCTTGTTGTTTTTTTTCTGATTCTTGACGTAAACATTAAAAGACATTAAAAAATGTTGACGATGAAATCATTGTTCGGTATTGTATTGCTGGTAGTTCTTGTGGAGGGGTCAAGCAAAAAGGGCGTGGTACACTGGGCAGATAGTTATATGTGTGATGATTTTGAAATATTGAATAACATGACATGGTGGTAAGTATTGTTTTTGTCTTGTAGTTATTGTTTCTCTTTAATTTGTTTAGTCTAATTTCTTTCTTAGTTTCCGTCCTCATGTTTTTCGTCATGTTGTTATTGTTGTTGTTGTTACTCTATTTGTTGTTCTTCTATTTCTATTGCTAATTATTTTTCTCTGTGTCGTCTTCTTCTTCCTATTTATCTTTTCTCCCATTTTCTTTATCTAATTATCTTCTTCTTTTCTTTTTCTTTATTCATCTACAGAATTATGTCCTTACCGTTATGTATTCCTTTTTCCTCATGTTTTTCATCATCATCTTTTTTTCTTTTCCTCCTTTTTATATCATCATCTTTATCAAGTTCCGTTCCCTTTATATGATTTATATAAAAGGAAATACGGACTAAATTATGGTAATGTTCTTTTATTTAATTTTATATAATTATATATAATTTGAAAGTTCCATTATAAAGTAATTTTTCTTGAAAATGATCATATTAAGGTAGAAGGTAAGGAGAGGTCATCGTTTTAATTAAATGAGGTAAGCCTTTATGATGTATGAATTAATCAGTGTGAGGAAAACTTTTTTGTTAACCAACAACCTTTAATGATTAACTTAAGAGAATGAAAAATGATTGGACGGACGAGCAGACGAACTAAGAATGAATGAATGAATGAATGAATGAATGAATGAATGAATGAATGAATGATGGATGGATGAATGAATGAATGAATGAATGAATGAATGAATGAATTAATTAATTAATTAATTAATTAATTAATGAATGAATGAATGAATGAATGAATGAATGAATTAATTAATTAATTAATTAATTAATTAATTAATTAAGAGTCACAATAAAAAAATGAAAGAGGTGTTTGGTATTTAAAAATATGTGGTTGTAAAATAGCGTGTACAAAAATTCGTTTTTGCATACAATTAACTTGAAAATGATTGATGTTTTGCATATTTTTTCGCCTAAAAATGTCAAGCCTGTGTTAAAGAACACCTCAGTCTGAATAAAAATAATCATGCTTATTGTATCACCCTTTTTATCAATTTCAATAATTATAATATTATAATTATTATCAATTAATTTTGATTATTAATCCATCATTTAAAAATAAAATGAAGTAACGTCCAAATGAAGATCACCTGTCTATGAAATAGACATGAAATTGGTGTATGCTTCTTATAAGTGTATTCATTGGAAGAAGCAAACACGAATGTCGATGGTACATTTCATCCTAAAAATGAAACCAAACAGACATCTATGTGCTGGAATGTCGATATGTAACATATGTAAAAACCCGCAAAAAATAAATGAACTAGAATCAAGACATTAAGTTATAAAATCAATAAACTAACAATTACTAGTCTTCAAGACATTTTTATTATTTATTGATATACTCAACAATTATCGATTTTGATTATATTTCATTAATTCCAATAACTTAAAAGCCGATTAAAACCCAGAAATGCTTTTATTATAATTTCTCAAAACCTTTTATTCTGCTGTCCTGCTATAGCTTCAAAAAACGTTACTCGCTGGTCACTGAAACATCTTGCTTCTTTTGCTTTTTTGACAATTAGTAAAAATATAGTGATTCAGTATTTTGTATAGAAGTCAAAATACTACTTTGTCTCTATTTTACTACTTTAATAACAAAATTAGTAATTTTAAATTCAACGCTACTTTCCTCAGGTGATTAGCATGCCATACAACTTATTTTTACCCTTTTTAATGAATAAAATAATCTTTTCTGGGGCACAATGTGTCTTAAATAAATGGTTTATATTACGATTTGAATCAAACACTTTATTAAAACGAACACTGATATGCCTTATATTTCACCCGTTAAAGTCAATAATATACCAATGTGATATGGGTTATATCTGTACCAACAGCGTCACGGGTGGTGTGTGACACAAGTATAATATATTAATTATTTACGTAATTATTTACGATCATTATTATTTTAAGTTATTATTTATTTATTTATTTATTTATTTATTTATTGTTTTTATCAATATTTCAAATACTTATTTAATAATGTGCCCATGGTACACCAACCGCTTTAAGACATTTAAAATATTGATGAGAGTGAATGAACTATACATTGATGTTTTATTTATATTTATCATTGATTGTATCAATTTATGTATAATTGTATGTATTGACCGAGGTATAGATTAAACAAACTGTGGTATCCAATTTCACGATTTTCACCTTTCGTCGACCTCTAAAAACGAGTTTATTTACCCTTAAAAAAAACAACAAACATTAAAGGATGGGTGATTCGAAAATAACCTGTGAACGTCTGTGCACGTATTTGAGTTTTTTTATACTCGCCACCGGTTGCCCATACGGGCGAGTCCTCCAGAGGTGTATTAGTCATTTTAGATTTTAGAGGATAGGGCAAGATACAGAAAATATTCCCAATTCCTGAAGCTTCTCCTGGTTCTTTAACGTGCCAAGTGTTTAAGCACTTAAACACGGGACCTCATCCGAAAGACTGACAAGTAATTTTAGTTGGCCAGCACGGGAATCGAACCCACACTGTGGAGATTACAAGTCTGGGCTATGCTGGCTGGCACTGTGAACGTCTGTGTAAAGTATAAGGGTTTTATATCATTTAAGACCGGCATTTTGACAGACTTAACACAAGACAAAAACGAAGAAAAAATTAATGAAAGATAAAATAAATCAAAATTATATAATATCTAGAGGTTCATTAATATTCCTATTTCACCTGTCAACTGTTAAGAAACATTTATAAAATTATATTCCTTGCTTGTCCGTTATTGAGAGTGCCAAATTAAAGATCAAAAACATTTTATCTTTAAAATGTATTTATATATCTTTTAACTTTCGAATTTTTGACACCGCAATTCTGAGATAACGTTCATTTAAATAATAAAAGATAATCGATAACTAAATTAAGTTGTTGTTGTGTGTTTTTTGTCTCCCTCTCCTTTGATCTTTTTGTTTTTATTTACTTCTTCCAATCTTGCCTAAAACCAAACATTTTGTTACAACGTCTTTTTGCTGTTTTGATAGTCAAGACATTTTAAAGTGGTAATCATATGCAACGTTTGTAATTTACATGGAGGATAATGATAAGAGATATATATCCAAAAGCTAAAATCCCACACATGTCACTATGATACATTAATTACTTACTATAACATTGTAAAGTGAAGATGAAATCTTCAATTCGTGAAATTGAAATTCTGAAGTTCAAAACATGTATTTGTATTTATGAAGCTGAGATCGTGAAGGTGAATTTATGAAGTTAAAACCATGAATTCGTGATTTCGGTATGTTGAAAACGTGAATTCACGAAGTTAAAACTGTGTAATTAACGGATCTAGGTAGTTGAAACGTCTCCACCGGTCTTTCACAGTACGAAAGATCGGTGTTAACATTTCAACTTCACGAATTCCCGATTTCATCTTCTCTTATTAAACAATTCGTTTTCACGATTTCACCTTCATCAATTCTTTTCACTAATTCACGATTCGTTTTCACGAATTCAAGATTTCAATTAAAATTTTCATGAATTCACGATTTCCACTTCACTTATTCACGAATTCATGATTTCAATTTCATGAATTCACGATTTTAACTTCATGAAATCACGAAGTTGAATTAAAGAAGTTGAAATCGTGAATTCGTGAAGATAAAATTGTGAATTAATGAATATGAAATTGGGAATTTATGAAATTTCAAGAAAACCTGGAGGCATGCTCCTTTAAGTACATTGTAACAGCATTTTAGTATTGTCGTTATTTGTAAAACATAAACTTGCCACGAAGATCTAAGATAGTAAAGCTATCTAAATTACATTAATCTACGTACCAAAAACATTTTGTCACCAAAATTACTACTTATTCCCGTACTATTTTTACAGTGTTTTTTATTTGTTTATTCAATTATTATATTCCCCCATGGGTTTATTTTGATTAATATAACGACAGAACAGAATGTAACAGAATAATAAAATACATTCTGTTCAGTAATATAACGGCAAAAAAAAGAACACTAATTATGTAATTAATTAATGAGAATTATCATAAAAATGATCATCTTAATTATCATTATTATTATTATCATCATCATCATCATCATTATCATCATCATCATCATCATCATCATCATCATTATTATTATAATTATTATTATTATTTTATCATTATTATTGTTTTTATTATTATTATTATTATTATTAAACAATAATAATGAAAATTACAAAATATAACATTGAAAAAAATTGTGCGACAGATAATTATTCTAACTTATTCAATAAGAACAACAACAAATTCTTAATTAGAATGACCGTATGCATGCTTTTTGTGATGTAACAAAAATGTATGTATACGAATGAGACAAAAATAAAGTAAGACTATATGATAATTATAAGCATTCTATTTCTGAATGTAAACGGAAATGTAGAGTCGTGCTTAAAGATTATACTATTTTTAAATCAATATAATACATGTATACCGCAATGAATGTATACATATAAAATTATAATGTTTTTAAAGATTTTTTGTAATTTTGTAGGTTTGACTTTAGAATGAGTCTAGATTATTTCCACGAGAAAAATATTTGCAAGTCATCAATCGATAACTACAAACACAACTATGTCCCCATGGTTTGGGGATACTGGAGTGACACGAAGATCTTTATTGACGATGCGGCTGAATTCGTCCTCGGTTTCAATGAGCCAAATCACGTAGAGCAATCCAATATGTCGCCAGAAAAAGCGGCTGCAGCATGGAAAGAGGTAGAAAAGCATTCTAAAGGGAAACCACTAGTGAGCCCATCAGCGGCAGTGTGTGGAAAGAACTGTAGAAGTACTGAAATCGAATGGTTTGACAAGTTCTTCGAACTCTGCAAAGACTGCCGAGTTGATTACCTCGCAACACACACGTATTGGTGTAATGCAAACAAAACAATGACGTATTTGGAGAGTTTGTTCAAGAGATACGGGCGAAAAATTTGGCTGACAGAGTTTGCTTGCGGCGAATCGCCGTATGAGTTGGAACAACTGAATTATATGAAAGACATGTTACCGCGACTTGAAGCTGCTGACTACATATATAGGTAAAACAATTACCGAAGCATCTAACATGCTATCTTAAGATCATTTTTCTCAAATGTAAAATATTTATTTCTTAGACATGATATGAATTAATTTGACAAATGTAATTATTTTGTTTGCATTTATCTCGTCAAACAGTTCAGACTTCGTAACAGATAGAGATAGATGCAAATTGTTTCTCCCTGCATTTTCTTTCCGACATGAACAATTTAAACAATGTTAGAGCGTCACAGCATCAGTCGTCTGTCCAGTTTATGTCTTCACGCGACACAAACCAACGTTCCTGACAGGGGGTCGAACTCACAGCGTCGAGGGGCAAGTGCTTCAAACTAAGCTATCTTAATCACTTGATGCACGGGTGACCTATGGCAACTGTTAAGATTGTCTTACCGACCTCTCAATTGAACAATATTTAAAAAAAGAGGGTATTACCGACCTCTCATTTGTAAAATGTTCGAAAAAAAGGAAATAGACATGAATTGTATAATATGCTTTAATTTTACTACTACTACTACTACTACTACTACTACTACTACTACTACTACTACTACTACTACTAATAATAATTATAATAATAATAATAATAATAATAATTATTATTATTAGAATAATAATAATAATTTGTTCGTAGATATGCTTGGTACAGGGCTAGGCTGACAAAGTCCGGATTCATCACCACAGCCGCAAGCCTTCTGAAGAAAGATCGATCTGAACTTACTGAACTTGGTCGCCTCTACAATAACTATCAAGGGGAGACAAGTACGTATCATAATAAAGTAAACATCTATTTCGGGAATAGTGTCTATCAAAGGCAAGAATATATTGCTTAACCCTAATGAATAGTTGAATTTCAGGTAGTACAGTAAATCGTTAATGTCGCAAACTCTCATCATACTTATTTTCGTACAACTTTGTTCCGTGAAAGGGTGAATTTTGTTTTTGAGATGTCACAACTTGAGTTAAAGAGAACAAGAAAGCAATATGGTGGCTCGCACACAAGCTCAGTAATGTTTGTTACTCTTAAAGAAAACTTAAAAAGTTTATGATAAAAGTACCCTGGGGTCTCTTTGTTAGCCTCTACGGCAATTGTGTTTTTCAATTAAATCTTTATCTAAATTCTAAAACCTGAACGTCTGATTTGCAAAATCGGTAGGTGTTATACATGTATTTTTAAAAGTTAATTCACATTCAATTTAATAACTTATGTCTAACTTAAATTTTCCTTTTAACATCTTTTTTAAATTATTTTAACCATGAATTTGCTTGCGTACATGCGCGCATGCGCTTTGGCATGAAATGTTTGTTTTAATATTCCACCGTTTCTTATTTTAGCAGAAGTAACCACAAGTACACCAAGTGTAGTTACCACAACTACGCCTGTACAAGTTACAACTACCACATACAACAACAATGTCTGCGAAAGCACTAAATTCAGTGCAGAAGAGACTATATTAGTACTACAGTCCTACCAGTCCAATCCGACCGTCTTAAGAAAAATGCTTAGATATGTAAAGCGACGATCCGCTAAACTGTCAGAAGCGGTAAAATCACTTTACAAGACACCATCGAAATCATATCTCATAGACAGAATAGAAATGGCTTTCACTGCAATAATATGCTGTGATTTGAAGACAATACAAAGCAGAGCAATCAGGTGAATACTTTCTAAAAATAGATATTTTAGTTTTGCAATATTTTACTTGCTTTCCTGGACATGTGTTAAAAGCACTTTATAAATTGGGAATGTGGCATTTGATGATAGTTTTTTATTGTTGAAAACTGCCACTGGGTACCTAAATTGATATAAACTGCAACCTATATTACATCGTGATTCGAAGACCACCCTAAGCACATATTCGAGTATACATTATTATAAACGAAATATTGGTTTGATTTTTAAAGCATTATCGGTTTGAACTTATTTATTTATTTAATATATTTATTTATTTTAAGGAAACTAATCAAGCGTATTCGGAAGATGCCTTTGGAAAAGAGCAAGAAAACTGGAAAGCTGTACGTTCCAAAATGTGTATCGTGACAATAAGATAATTTTACTTTCTAAACTGAAAACATAAAGTCCTTGTAGAATAAATATCAGGACAGTTGTAAAATAAATGGATTGCTACAATCTAAAATATGTATCGGGACATCAAGATAAACATTTTCAAAATGAAAGTATAACGTTCTTAAATGTGTATCGGGACAAAAGGATAGTTTTGATGTTCTAAAATGAAAGGATAAATACGTTCTAAAATGTATATCGAGACAATGTGATATAATTATATTCTAAGTTCCAAAATGAAAGAATTAATGAATTCCTAGATGTGTATCGGAACAAAAGGATATATTTCAAGTTCTAAAACTAACGGATAGATACGTTTTAATAAAAAAAGGTGTAATTGTACAAAGGAATTAAACAATTAATTTCAAGGTATTAAACAAAAAGAATGAATCATTCTTTGATAGATGTCCTTGCAATAGGATATTATTTTATGCTCTAAAATAAAAGGATAAATACGTTTTAAAATGTTTGTCGGGACAACAGGATGCATTTCATATTATACGTTTATTTCAAATGTTTCAAAGCGCACGGAGAGTACAAACAGGTTTTGCAATCGACATGGTTAAAAGTTTGAAAAGTGCAATCCTTGAACAGCCTTTAATTAAAGTTAAATTATCTATCAAAATAGTTTCTTGTTATTTGTAACAATTGTACAAAATTGTAACACAAGGTTCCATGCTTACCTGCATATGAACACATCTGCGGATGTTTCAAAATTCCAAACTTTGTCAGTTCATGTTAAATGTTGAATTCTGCTTAACGCAGTGCTAAGGGGCGGCGACACTATCTTGCACTTTCCAGTACCATCGATGAACAGGCTCAATCAAACAGAGCATGCGATATTTTCAAGTTTGTTGGTCTTTCTTTAGGAATCCTGTTTTTCTCTGATTTATTAATTTTCCAAAAATATAAACACATTTTCATAATGTATGTTGTCGCAAATAAAATGACATGAGTGCATAAAATCCATTTTGCTCTTAAAATGATTACAGCTATAGTGTCATAAAAAAGTTGAAGATGTTGCCATCTCAGAGCAAATTCTTTGAACAATATATATATCCTTTCATCCGGTTAGTGTTGTTTATTTGTTTTATCAGTATCAAAGAAATATAGTTTATAAGCCTATGATTTGGCCATTCTCGGAAAATACTGCAGTTGGGTTTCACAAGTTTTCATTTCAGTCTTTTCCCCAACTGTACAAAGAAGAATTTGAAAATTGTAGAATCAAGTCATCTCTGTCTGAACTAAAATTGTACCTTAAATAACGTATGGCTGCGAAGTATGAAGTGTTTATGATTATAGAGAATCAGATAAATTACACATTCAGTTTTGTAAAAACAATATAGATGTGAAGCACATGATGTTTGTGGTGTTTTGGTCCATTCCCGTTGTCGGTAATTTGTAAAGAAATGGCTATTAACTTTAAGTTAAAAATATGGCAAATAAATATTTACCAACCGAGAGTTAAATTACTTGTCTGCCAGTGTTGCAGCAAGATAAATCAAAACACGCGAACGACCATCGCACTTTTTCAATGCTGAGGAAATTGCTTTGAAATTTGAAATAGCAATGTAAAACCAAATCATTTACTCTTGATGACGGATATCTTAAATGAATTAAAAGATCAACAGATTTAAAGGTCTGTTTTAATGCTTCGAACAATAGCCTGCCATAGTGGCAGTCCTATTCAGTACGTAATGAACACATTCATTCCAAAATACAGTGAACTGACAATAATGAGAGCGACATCACAAAACTCAGAACCTGCCTTAATTATCAAAGCGGACCGAACACCATATTTGTACTGCCATATTTGTACGCTCGCACTAAAAGAACTTTTAATTTACCAAAACAATCTAACAATATTATATGACAAATATCAAAACTCTCGGTTGTCAGCTACTACCACTTATAAAAATTATTATGTCTACAGTAGCTAGCTCTTCCTATTTCTTCATCGTATTTGATAATTATTAAGTTACACTTTTAATGTCAGCTGCTTTTTAAAGAACAACAGAAAATTGAATGTATCGGCAGCATTCATTTTTAATACGAGTATTGAAAACTTTTAATAAGTAAGGAAGTTTTTTTTGTATTTTTTAATACATTCAGTTTTGATTTTTTTCGTTATTATTACCATTCTAAATTATAATTCTGTTCTGTTCTATAATAGTTTAGATTTTGAAATTTATTAGTTATACTAATAAAATTGAAATTGACAACAACAAAACTGAGCATAATATCACACAGACCTTTGGATAGTTTGCTAGGATATACGTACCTTGGTTCTTCGTTATAATTTCTTGTCGCGATGAAGATGGATGATATTTTTTTATCTGCCACTATATCAAACAGTATGGAGTGATTTTTGTAGCCTTTTTATTAATCAAAACCATAAACCTTTCGCTCTACCCTTTTTATCTAGATTTATTAACTAACCACCCAAGAGCTAATACGTGACATAGTCAATACTTCATTATATATATAATTGGGGGTAAAGATTGTTTTCATAAAAGTACGTTTTTGTCTTGAACCTGCCATATACAAATATTAAACTGTTGAGTGTTTTGAAGCAAGATGGTGATGACACCGTTGTATTGTTTTGTATTGCTTGAAGTTCTTGTGGACGGGTCAGTTAAAAAAGGCGTGGTACACTGGGCCGACGATTACTTGTGCGATGATTTTAAAGTATTGAATAACATGACATGGTGGTGAGTGTTTTACAATTTTTCATTTTCTTCATCTTCACTTTCCTTGATTTGTTCCCTTTTTGAACGTTCTTTCTTTTTATTTGTCTCTCACACTATCGCTGTCTGTTCTTTTATTTGCGGTTCTTTTCCTCGTTTCTTCTGGTTTTTTTCGTATTCTTGACTTTTCTTTTTCGTTTTTTATTTCTTATTTATCTTACTGCTCTTTTTTTCTATTCTCATTTGTTTAACTTCGGCATACTAATTGTATCATTTGGCTCTGACATTGAATTTAGGAGAGGTGAAAAAAATTAATGATGTTATAAATAACTAAATCAAATAACGAGATAAATGTAATGAGTAAATTAATAAAAAATATATGTATACATTTATGCTTGCTTATAATTAGCTTGAAAAATAATTTATTTTCTATTTTTATTAACGAGAAATTTGAACTTTCATCGGAGATAAAAAAAAATCAGTACACTATTGAATTCCGAACTAGTTAGAAAATTATCATAATTATTAAAAAAAATAGCATTTATTTCAACCATTCATATTTATTAAAAATAATATTTCTTTCATTCGTTCTAGTTTGTCAATATTTAATTTTGTCTAGTTTTAGGCTCGAATTTTATAGTCACTGTGCTTCGTTGTCGGCATCTGCATTACACTTTTGGTTATGTTTTTTGTACCAACAACACTTTTTCTACACCGAGGAAATTTGATTTGAAACTTTATTTAAAAGCAGTGTATGACCAACATCTCCACACGTATTTTATTTTCAATGAACTCAAAGATCATGATTATGAAGGCTACATCTGAAGCGTGATCGGGTGTGTAGTATATATTTAAATGTGTCTATGAGCAAAGGAGATCTAGTGTTGTTTAGAATTAACTTACTAGATGTAACGTCATCATCAAATGCATTTCAATCATAAATTACAGAAAATAGAAATGAGTCACATTTGGGTTGTTTTTAGATAAGAATACTTTACTTTTAGTATACTCTAATTAAACCTTTCCCAGGATCCAAGGCCCATAGAACAATATTTAACATGTGAAAAGTAGAATGAGTTATAGTAATATTTAGCGCTTTTAAAATGGTTGAATTAGAGAAAATATTCTGTGATAATAAGTTTATAAGTAATACCTAAGTCAAGGAACTGCTATGTTTGCAAATGAAATGAGTTTGTTGGATTGACAACAAGTGATGAAAAACTTTTAGGAGGTAAATAAAAATATATGAGCCTCGTCACGACAAAACCAACATAATGGGTTTGCGACCAGCATAGGTCCATGCTGGTCGCAAACCCATTATGTTGGTTTTGTCATGACAAGGTTCATATCAATTAAGCAATTTGTTAGAAAAACAACAAAGGTTGTTAGCAGATTGTATAAAGCGTTGTAGAAGAAAATATGACTTTTAATTGTACTTGAACGCTATAGGTGTTGAAGAACCACAAATAAAATGCATATGATTCTATACTTGAGTTATTATAGGTTCTATACTTGAAATATATTACGAATACTGGTTTCTAACCCTTGAATTTCTATGATATATGAACACATAGTTTATAGATATAATATTTATCTTGCATGCCATTGAAATTCAATGGATTACACGGCGCTGTGAGTCTACAGGTAATGTATACGACATTCAAACTTTAGAGGACGTCAAATACATATAGTCTAGATGCCAAATATGAATGACTAAAAAATATATACAATATGCCACATATTCAATCAATGGAATATAAACAGAATGTTCAAAATGGTTTTAAAAAATGAATTCGCTCTACGTCATTATTAGTTAAGTTGTTTAAATTCAAACGGCTTCGTTGACCACTTTAGTTATTTTGCTTTTAACTTCAGCAGTTCTAACTTTAATGACGACACTTTTCAATTCTATTATTAATTGATTCTAAGATAATCTTACCATTTCATAAGATTTTCAAAAATTAAGTCAATTTCACGAAAAAGGAGAGTTATTTCTTATTTTTTCCATTGTAGCACAACTTTCCTATATTAAATTATATTTTATTATTTAAATTAAATTGGAGTGTATACGTATAGATTTGTATATTAAATCATAAAGAGAGATATATTCTTTTACATATTTCGAGTATTGTAAGTTAAATATCATTTAGTTATTTTAGCTTCCCCCTGATTTTTAATCAAGAAATTCCGCGCTTCCACGAAACCAGGGTTTGTAACGTTCATGTTTCACAGAAGCTTCGTCACCAAGTGCTCTGGTGCATATTGCCAGATTATTGTCATTCGAACAATTCGATACAATAAGTATCTGCCTACAACGGCAGCATTTTTTTCTTCGACCGGACCAGATTGAACGTCTGTAAAACTTTCAGGAAAAGACTCACGGGGTAGATATTTGGCTTGCGTGACCCCAAAGGATGAACCACAAAATCCTGCCATTTAGTTAAAACTTGAGATATTTTGAACAAAAAACAGACATTTTCACGAATTTTTCTGAAGCTGTCACTTTTATCCTGCTCAAAATAGTCTAAAAACAGGAAAAACTAGTCCAAAATTACCTTACAGTATCTCCAGTCAATGGACAATAGTTTCATAGCAATGAAATGGGCCGTATTTGTGTAATATAATAATACCAACTAAATTTATAACCTACCTGTACCGAGCGGTAAATGACAGACACAACAGATCAAGCACACATGCATGAATATAGAAAACTGAATTTCTTCATCTTAATTGCTCTATTTATAGTGCAATTTGGTCGTACTGAATCATCACATTTTGTATTCTATCTGCGTGTTGCTAAAAAGCTTGTTCGATGCACATACCGCATTAATAACTTTTCTTCCTTGAGAAAATATTAGAAATCTCAATTCCGGCTAAAAGGGCGCAAAGAATAGATCGAGGAATTGATGAAAGATTGACCTTGATTTTCTGTCAGAATGTTAGCCACTTTCATGGTATTTCTGCCATCGACGGCAGCATTTAAAAAAAGTATCTGCCTACAACGGCAGCATTTTTTTCTTCGACCGGACCAGATTGAACGTCTGTAAAACTTTCAAGAAAAGACTCACGATGTAGATATTTGCCTTGCGTGACCCCAAAGGATGAACTTCTATATTAATAACACGAAATCCTGCCATTAAGTTAAAACTTGAGATACTTTGAACAAAAAAACAGACATTTTCACGGATTTTTCTGAAGCTGTCACATTTATCCTGCTCAAAATAGTCTAAAAACAGGAAAAAACGAGTCCAAAATTACCTAACAGTATCTTCAGTCAATGGACAATAGTTTCATAGCAATGAAATGGGCCGTTTTTTGTGTAATGTAATAATACCAACCAAATTTATAACCTACCTGTACCGAGCGGTATTTTTCAGCTATATGCCATCACTGCAATGATCTGCCATCACTTCCACCCGTAATACGGTGTGTGTTGATGTTAAAGTAGAGTGAAAGACGATTTGTGATGCAGCGGGCTCACTCTTAGTACAGGAACATTATGTACGGGAATTTAGTTGCATGAGAAAATTAGAATAATTTATGTCTGTTTATAAACATATGCGTGTATTTTTTTTAATTAATTGTCTGCTACATTTATGTGATTAACTTAAGGACTAAAAGTGACATTCACTCGCCCAATATGGACAAGTAATGCCGAGTAACAAGGCGGCCCACATTGCATAATGACCTAGATCTTGCCATAATGGCCTTGAAATACCCTAGATTTTGTTACTATATACAGTACCATAGTTATTGATTACAAAATATTGCTGCAGAATAAAAGCTTACAGATCTGTATGCTTGCCTAACAAAAGGCATCAAGATCTGAAATTTTGTCAAATTTCGGTCGGAAAGTATTCAGCTACCTTCGAACTTGCTCTTAAACATTCGATTTTCGAATGTCAGTGCCAACTTCCTGTTACTGTCCTATTTCGCCCACAATATTTTGATTTTCTCCATAAGGAAACTAGCCAGAATAAGGAGTCCTCTCACTCTTAAATGTAGAGACAACAAATGTATTTTGCAACAAGTAAAACTGATGTAAAGGATGCTGTTAAGATAAATATCAAACAAGTAATTTAAACATCATAAATAAATTAACCTAGACAAAAACAGTTAAATGTGAAAAAAAATCGGTGAAATAAAGTGCTTTAGTTTATATCTTATTTGTTTTTTGCCTTCAATTATGTAATAGATTTATTTGATGATTTAATCAAATAAAAAAAACAACATGTCAGGTATGTTAAACTACTTTTCATTCATTGATAAATATCAAATATTTCAAACATTTTGATTCGATAACCGCTTTTTTCATAAAATGAAGATCAAAGAAGACACAGTTGACCGTAAATTATTTGAGCCGTGTCATGACAAAACCAACATAGTGGGTTTGCGACCAGCATGGATCCAGACCAGCCTGCGCATCCGCGCAGTCTGATCAGGATCCATGCTGTTCGCTTACACACCCTATAGCAAGTAAAGAAACTGATAGCGAACAGCATGGATCCTGATCAGACTGCGCGGATGCGCAGGCTGGTCTGGATCCATGCTGGTCGCTAACCCATTATGTTGGTTTTGTCATGACGCGGCTCATTTATTGATATTCTTTTGATTTATGTGCTGATTTATGTAATATAAAAGGTCAAGACTGTCATTTTTCATCAACGCACATCAATAATAAAACAGATAACTTTTTTGAACTTTTGTCTCTTTTTTTAACACAGTTTATTATTTTTAATGATTAAACTTGAAATTATGACTGGTTAAACGAAAAAGAAAAAAAAATAATAAAAAAGATAAAATACGGATATGTGTCTAGGCTTTCATAAATATGGATGTTAAGAAATGTAGATAATTTTCCTGCTTGCGGGATATAAAGGACATCAGATTAAAGATCAAAAGCATTTCTGTATTTACGACTTTTTGCACTCGTTATACTTACGGTCTTCATTTTAAACAATAAAATATGAATATAATAATAATAAAATATACAATCAAACTGAATTTTGGTTGTTTCGAGTGGTTTTGGTTATGTTGTTATGTTTTTCTTTTTCTTCTTTTTCTAAATTTGCCCGGAACCATATTTTAAATTATTGTGTTTTCATGTCATATTTTATTACGTTTTTTATCATCTACTATATATACCTACCACGAAGATATAAGGTTGGAAAATAAAATATAAAAAAATGAATGTACTTACACAAATGAAATAATTTACGTAATTGGAACAAAGACTAAGATAATTTCTTTCAAAGATAATACTCAGCTCCCGTACTTAAAACCGATGATGTTTTACGTTCTTCAAATTTCTCCCTTAATATTGTTGTACAAATAACAAAATCAACAATAATTAAACAAGGAACAGACCTTTGATTGTTTAGTAAAATAAAAATATGACAGTAAACATTTAAAGATGATTTGTTTGTTAACTTTTTTACAGGTTTGACTTCAGAATGAATCTAAGTTATTTCCACGAGAACAATATTTGTGTTTCTTCAATCGATAACTACAAATACAACTATGTTCCCATGGTTTGGGGATACTGGAGTGACACCGTCATCATAATTGACGATGCCGCTGAATTCGTCCTCGGTTTCAATGAACCAAATCACGGAGCGCAGTCCAATATGTCACCTGAAAAAGCAGCCGCAGCATGGATAGAAGTTGAAAAGAATTCCAAAGGGAAACCACTAGTGAGCCCATCTGCGGCAGAGTGTGGCGAGAACTGTAGAAGCACTGAAATCGAATGGTTTGACAAGTTTTTCGAACTCTGTATAAACTGCCGAGTGGATTACCTCGCTACTCACACATATTGGTGTGACGCGGTCAAAACAATGGCGTATTTGGAGAGCTTGTATCTGAGATACGGACGAAAAATTTGGCTGACAGAGTTTGCGTGCAAAGAATCGCCATATGAGCTTGAACAATTGTATTTTATGCAAGACATGTTACCACAATTAGAAGCGGCTGAATTCATATTTAGGTAAATATACCGGAGACAAAATATATAATTTTAAAATTATCTACTCAAATGCTTTAATTAGAGGTTATTTGAATGTATTTCAAATGAATAGTATTCTCATAGGTGATTTAAATGTATTAATTTTAATATGATATCATTTTGTTTGGAATTCACGTAGAACTCCCCTTACCATTTGAGAATTATAATTATAAAGCTTATAGGTGGTGAAATATTTCAAATATTCGTTCATGGATTTTGCCAACCATAAACAAGTATACTGCTTTCGGCCTTCCGTAATTACGTAGCTCCTCACATGAAATGACCCAGGGGTCATGGATGAGTTCGAACATATGGCAGTTAGGGACTAGTGCACCTGAATCATTTGGTTTACGAATAGCCTATTACAGCCGTTATATGGTGTTATCGAACTTTTCATTCGAATAATGTTTTGAATAAAAGGGTAATTTTGTCGATTATGTTGTGTTTTGTTTTTCATTCGTAGATATGCATGGTACAGTGCTAGACTAAAAACAGTCTCAGGATTCATCACCAAAGCCGCCAGTCTTCTGGCGCAAGATCGATCTGAACTTACTGAACTTGGTCGCTTCTACAATAATTATCAAGGAGAGGCGGGTAAGTCTTACATTAACACACAAAACAAATTGTGGGTTATTGGGCTAATTACATGATAAACATCTTACGAACCCTGATGAATCAGCAAATAGCGATTAATTTCGGGTAATATTGGAATAATCCTTTTGTTAATTTTTTCGTTTTCCTTTGTGAGACTTTATTTTAAGGAAAAATACCAACATGACTGCTTGCCTACAAGCTCAGTTAGATTTGTAACCCTTAAAGCGAGCTTAGTTCAGGAAGGGAAATAAATGCAGGATGATCATTTTTATCAATTCTCAAGGTTTATTTTTAAAATAACTTCGAAAACACAAGTTCTGTCTTGTCTCATTCTCACAAAAGTATTGTATTCCCGCTGTTTTAAAAGATATAGCAATGTGTTTGCGAAACATCAGGATTTGTAATCGTAACACTAAAGCTGCAATATAGCCATTTCTATTCTACATGGGGCGGGATAGGACTAAAATAATATTTAATTTGCGCTTATTTACAAGTACATTTACTATAAACAGTTACCAAAGAAGTTTCTTTACGATAAATACATGGAACCGACTTGTTATGAACCTATCATACTTGTACTTGACTCTGAGACTTTCACGTACGAAGGTGAGCGACTATTACATAAAATGTTAGAATTAATCAACAGTCGCAATAGAGTCTGATTAGACTGTCCAAATGTCCGACGGTTCCATCTGGTCACCCAGTGGGCACGCAAGAGGTATCTGTGCAACAGGACGTGTATTATACTTGGTTCCAATGTACTTGTCCACTGACGGCACAGTTAATTGCTCTTTAGAGAATTAAAGTCAATATAATATATTTGATCTAAAAGTGTGGAACGGGACATATACTCATGACACTTTGCCTAATCTCCATGCTTTTAATTACATTGTTTGAGCGCGCGCTAGCTGTAATTGTGCTAGATGGAAATGCAACATGTAAACTTTTCATTACAGTAACAGTCATTACAAATGAACCAAGTACAGCAGTTATCACAAATGAACCAAGTGTAACTACCACTTCCACACCTGCACAGGTAACCACTACCACAAACAACAATAATAACAACTGCGGGAGCACTGAATTCAGTACAGAAGAGACGCTACTAATACTGCAGTCATACAAAACCAATCCATCTGACCTGAGCAAAATGCTTAAATATGTAAAACGGCAGTCAGATACATTGTCTAAAAATGTACAAGCACTTTACCAGACAGCATCAGAGACGGTTCTCATGGACAGGATACAACAGGCGTTTACTGCAATCATGTGCTGCGATGTTAATACAATACAAAACAGTGCCATCAGGTGAATATTAATATATTTTTATATATTTCGACTTGCTCTAGTTAAACCTGTATATAAAACAAGAGGAATCATTGACATTATTCCTCAATCGTGTTGAATCTGTTCGATTCATTGTTAGATATAACCTAAGTATAGCATCAATGTTCAGTAATTTGAGAGAGTTATAAGGTTACCATTGGGTCACCGCTAATGACCGTGCCCCTGATTAAAAAAGTATTTGCTTTTTGTTCGTTGCATCTTTCAATATTTGAAAAATAAACATATACCATGCTCCAGGCAAATATTGACAATGCCGATCGCATAGAAAAACTTCTGCAAGCATAACGGAAATAACAAGACGTATCATCCTTACATAAGATGCTTGGCCGAATTAAAACTTGCTTATTTGCATATCGAATCTGAGGATATCATACTATGGTAGCTGATTTCGTGCATTGTGCATTGCATTGTCGATAACGACAACGCAACCTGATTCGTTATCGCTTTTTCGTCTTGTCGCTAGCGACAACATGACAAAGCGCCAACTGGCGCGTTGTCGGATTTTCGTCTTGTCATCCTGTCGCTAACGATGTACGTCAAACGGCGCGTTCTTGTGCGGCGCGTTGTCGCGATGTCGCCCTGTCGCCTGACTTATAATCCAATCCTTTGATTTGAACTGAGCGACAATGTGACATCGCGACAACACGCCGCACGACAACGCGTCGTTGACATACATCGTTAGCGACAGGACAACACAAAGAAAATCCAACAACGCGTCGTTTGGCGCCCTGTCCTGTCGTCGCTAGCACCAACACGACGCAGAATAACGTTCCAAATCAGCCACTATATCATACAGATTATGATATTGAGCCTTTTATTGGAATTTATTTTACTGTATCATCTCGAATTT
The DNA here is from genome assembly GCF_026571515.1 of Ruditapes philippinarum. Taxonomy (NCBI): domain Eukaryota; kingdom Metazoa; phylum Mollusca; class Bivalvia; order Venerida; family Veneridae; genus Ruditapes; species Ruditapes philippinarum. The sequence goes on along the minus strand of NW_026852366.1, from coordinate 82,236 downwards.
ATGTATCTGAAATAACACTTGATAGTGAAAGAGCTTATATATGTTATCAATGTAAATAGATCGTTTCCAGACCTCCTATAGACCAATTAAAAATTTGACGCGTATACCATGTCCGAAACATCGTTTATGTTAGTTTACTAATTTTACAATGGCCAATCGGATTCCGAGATTTCAGATTGTAATTTTTAAATGATCACTGAAATTCTAACATTATATTAAGTTATTCCCTGTACATTTTACAGGAAGTCCAACCGAAAACAGACGGCCTATGGCCGAAAAAGAGAGCTACATCGGAACGGCAAAAATTTGACTGGAATTTGGTATTTAAATATATGCTATTTTAATTTTGAAAGATATGACCTAAATAAGAAAACATAAATTTAAGCGATGCGCGCGGCCATTAGCGTTGACCCAAATTTACTTATACAAATATGTAACGTGATCATCCACCCTGGTAATAGTGTATCGCACGGATTAAGGAAAGAACTACCTATAGGGAATACAGATATGGAAAAACATAATTATATTTATGCTATCATTCCAAACAAATTCTCTAAAATATATCTTATTAACAAATTTACATAATGAAACATAAAGCAATTCGTATTACTTTATGTTACAAAATATTTCTTGCGTATGTTTGGCATGAAGTAGCATACGTATTAATCGTAATTAGTGCGGCAATTACTTTACAATGGATTGCAAGTAGACTTATAATTTACCGGAAGTCAATGTGAAAAGCATTAGTCTAAGGCCGAAAAGTCTCTATAGAAATGGGGGAATTGAGTTTATTTGATAAACGTCGGATTTGGTTTAACTCTGTAATTTATGAAAAAATGGCTGTTTTTTATTGCAGTTCACTGTATCACAAAAAAGAACATTGCCATTATAAAGCATATTGTTTGTAGTTTCTAAAAACCCATTTCTTAAGTTACGAAGTCCGGGCAAAAGTACAAAAATTCAAGATGGTCGCCAATGTGGCCGCCAAAAGTGACAAAATACCATGTATTTTTGTATGTATTTTATTTTGTATCTGCTGACCTTTAATTTGTACGTTTCAAAACAGAACCTTCGCAAAGATTGTGTCTCATTGGTGAAGATTATTTGTTTCAAAATGTATGTTTTAGACTGAATATGAGACATGAGGCAAAGCTATAGCAAATAAGATTCAATTTTGTCTATGTCTGTGACTTACAATAAAAACGCACCATAGACATGATAGCAAAATGCGACTTCGTTGATAAATGTATGTTTTATTCATATCAATGTATATTTTATTTTCAAGCAAAGAGGTTGAACGGATACAAAAGTTACGAGTGGGAGAGTGCGATAAACCTGAAGAGCTTTGCGTTCCAACATGTGTTCCGGGACAATAAGATTAATACGTTCAAAATTGACAGACAGAAGTGTAAATATGTTCCAAAATATGTATTTGGACTATAAGACATAAACGTTCCAAAATGGCAGAAATAAGTGTAATATGTTCCAAAATATGTATTGGGATTATGTAATAATGAGTTTTTTTCATCATATATTATGATTTTAACGTTCAAAAATGGCATATTTTTAATGTAAATTCATTCTAAACCGATAAAATGACTGCATTCCAAAATGACAGCATAACTACGTTTATAAATAGTGGTGTATATACGATCCCAAATAATAGTGTAAATAAATTCCAAAATGATATTATTACACTAGATAAGTTCCAAAATGATATTATCAATAAGTTTCAAAATGTTATTGTAAATAAGTTCTCAAATGATATTATCAATAAGGTCGAAAACGATTACCATTTCAAAAAATGATAGCATAAATGCGTTCCAAAATGATAAAATGAATAGTTTTCAAATGATAGTGTAAATACATTCCAAAATGAAAGCATATATATGTTTCAAAATGATAGAATGACTACATTCTAAAATGATAGCATAAATACGTTCCAAAGTGATAGCATAAAGAAGTTGCAAAATGATGGAATGTCTGCGTTCTAAAATGATAGATAGCATATATACGTTTCAAAATGATAGAATTGCTACTTTCCAACATGAGTTTGTAAAGAAATTCAAAAACAAATATTCTAAATACATTCCAAAATGTGTATCAGGAGTATGTAAAAGTAATTTCTTAAAATATTCGATAGATATGCTTTATAATGATGAGATAAAAGCCTAACAAAATGTTTGTCGGGATATTACTATGAAATCTCTTTTTTATTAGAATGGATGTGCTCTTTGTAGTAGAAATTTATAAGGGACAGATAGCAAAAGTCGGAACACGTGATGGAAACAAATACTGGACATTTTTTTTATTGTATATAGTTTTATCATATTATGTATATATTCAAGTATTATAAAGGATATTTAAATGTGAATTAAAATGAATTTCGTAATTCTTATGTATCCGTAGATGTTCACCTTTAATTTACATAGTTTAAATTTTATAATATTTAAAGCCTTTAAAAGTCTTTCTTTCTGTTTATACTTTTTTCTTTGTTTACTTTTAAATTTTTACTTCTGACTCCTCATTGTGATTGGCAAGGAAGGTCCGGACATGATATAAAACTTTTCCCTTAGCATCCGCTTGTGAGAGGCTAAAAATGACCCTAGTCATTATAAGGTAACGTGTAACCAAAGCTGAAAAGCCTTTGACTCTATCTCAATCCATTGATAAGTTGCAGCACTTTGAAATCAATTTTGATGGAAAATCAACGCAAAAAAGTAATTTTTGGCAATATTGAGATGTCCCCTCTTTGTCATGGTAACAGGAAATTTTAGCCTGAGCATGTTGTTACAAAGGCAATCGTCCAGTCAACATTTGTGCTAAGTTTGATTAGAATTGGAGCAGTTTTTATAGTAATATAGCAATTTGAACTTGTAACGGGAGACTTTTCAATGAAAACAGCCATTTTTCACAAAATGCTCATGAAGTAATGGGTTAAGCTCGATTCCAAAACAAGTTCTTGCAACTTATATTATCACTTTCTTGTCCACCTCCTGGAACCAACCAGAAATGGTGTCAAATGAAGAAACATGGTCGTGACCCGATTAGGACTCGAACCCATGATCCAGGGTTGAGAGGCAGACACCTTTACCACTAGGTCATCGCCCCTTAGGGCCCAGTTACACAGACGGTCGGACCCCAATCGGTCATTTTATTTTAAATTTAATCGCTGTTATGATCGGTTGTCATGCGTGATTTTTTTTCTGGTTTTCTGTGTGAACGGCCATCGGTGACAGAAAGCAAACTCAAACGACGGGAATGGGTCGATGATTAAATGCTGAAATACTTTTGTTTTTTATCGTTTGTAAATCGGAGCTAAATCGGGCGTAACGCTGATTAATCGGTGTTTGATAGCTAGTCATCAGTGGTAAAACACTTTCCGTCAGAAATGGACGGTGATTCATATTTGGTTATCTTTGTCCGATCGGCGATATCGGTGATTAAGAGCTTGTATATCTCTTGATATAGGTTGCCGTCGGTTATTTTTAAAACATTTTCACCGATCGAGAATTTTAAACGTGTTTAAAAATCCCAATCGGTAATTTTTCACCGATGAAACTTATCTTTCCCCAATAACAGTTGATAGGTGGAAAACAGGTGACCAATAAGTGATATCGGTGATAAATACGTTGTCATCGGTTCACTCCATAATTTGGCTAAAAAACTAACACCCCAGTTACACAGAGCCATCGGTGATTGATCGGCAGTTTTTTTAGCCAAATTATGGAGTGGACCGATGACATCGTATTTATCACCGATATGGCAGTGTTACGCCCGATTTAGCTCCGATTTACAAACGATAAAAAACAAAAGTATTTCAGCATTTAATCATCGACCCATTCCCGTTTGAGTTTGCTTTCTGTCACCGATGGCCGTTTACACAGAAAACCTAAAATAAAATCACGCATGACAACCGATCATAGCAGCGAGTAAATTTAAAATTAAATGACCGATTGGGGACCGACCGTCTGTGTAACTGGGCCCTAACTGGGGTGATAAATAGCATCCTCTTTGTTTGGTCATATTCCATAAGACTGCCTGTCATGTGGTTTGGGTGAACTGCCACGTCTAGCAGATAACCGCCGTATGTGTGGATGTTTCTAAATTCAAAATGTTGCAATTTCATGCTGAATTCTGCCTAGGTCGGTGATTTGGGCGTAAAAGAGAAGCTTGTATTTTGCAGTATTGTCTTGTATGAACAGCGTCAATGAAACCAAACCTGCATCATATTCAATCCTGCTACTTTTTGACGTTCTTTAGAGATTCCTCTTTTGTCTATTTCATGTCACTAAATAAACAAAACATTTGCACATCAAATTTGCGATACCAATTAACTACTGTCGGTTGTTAAACACATGTATTGCGCATGTTTTCACTTTTGATTATTTATGTTTATGTCGCATAAACAGTTCAAGATGATAAACGATTGTTTAACAATTAATTCAAACGTCGCGCCTATTTGGATACGTAGTAAAATAGTGTCAAGAAAAGAAATAAACGACTAGCACAGACTTAAGCAAGGTTTTATTGGGAGTAAGTTAATCCTTATTCAGTTACAGATTATGAGAATGTTATTTTGAATTTCTAAAATTGACAAGCACCGAGGACATATTTTAAGGTAAGTGACCTTGCGACACCAAACACGCATCACAAGATTCCCCTTCTCTTACGAGAAAAAAACAAAGCGCCATCCGCCCATTTTGTCAAAGGGCAGAATTTAAAAGTAGGTCATTCTTATTGTAACAGTTATTGATAAGGTACAATTTTTCAGAAAGGTTATTTAATCAGTTTATATACAATTGTAGTTATGCAAACCAACCAGGCTCAGTTTTCATACTTTTAAGGCCGGGATTAAATTTTTGAAAAGTTCTTTTATGATTTCTAGAAAAATCTTGAGTTTACATTTTTTTCTACTTTTCATTTAATGTATATACTAGAATTATCTTATTTTTGCTAAATATAAACCTTTCAAAAAGGTTGTGTGGACAAGAAAAGTGCATGTTTGCTAATATTAACATGAGGGTGTGCTTGTTAAAAATCGGTTAACTACCTTTAAGTACTTGGCTTTAGCTAAGCCTCATGTGATAAGCCACAAGAACGAAAATTTCTTGGTCAAAATTCTTAAGACTAGAACAATTTTTTGATTTTTAATAGAAAATTTCTTAAAGAAGTTTTATCAGGAACATAAGTGCATGCAGTATTGAAAAGTACAAAGAGTATTATTTCTTCAGCTTGAATTGTTTCCCTCACTATAGAGTGTAAGTTAGACACAGCTTCAAATGTTATCTGTACGTCTGGCTTCAAAAGATGGTCTTTTACTTAGAATTCCTCAAAGTGTCATTTCTGCAAACAATTACGTCACTTCAGTTTATTGCATTACTTAAATCGTGGGTCTCAAATATACCTGGTATAAAGAACAGCCAATCTGATTAAAATCGTCTCTAAACAAATCTTGCTTTTAGGTCTGACCGTGACCAAATACGTAATCATTTCCGGTGACCATTCACACAGCCAATCATCGGCGAGCTTTCATAATTTTGAAAGCGATATGGTTTCTAATTTCAACCCTGGGAAAACCAATATTGAGTAGGTATTCTTACGATTTCGAGACCAAACATGGCCTTTGTCCGTATAGCCGACAGATAAATGGGAAAAAACAATCTTGCCTATTAAAAATTGAAAACGAAAGAATAAATTGCGAAACATATACATTCGCCTTCAGATCTCTTGTCAGATTTGAAGAATAGTATGTCAGATTCCCCATCAGTAACATTTTGAAAAAGAATAACTGACCAATGGATTCCGTTTTGTCATAAACGACCCCACTTCTGATTGAGCTGGTTAAATTTGCATTTTCCAATTCCAACGCATCGAGCCGTAGTAAATGGACCAATAGCATCGTGTCGGGCGTATTTACAGTGGTAACCTGATAACTTTAATGTTCTCTCGCTTCTATACGGATTCTCACCGGTTTCTATATACACATTTATACACAGTGAATGTTTCAGGAAAGTTGGACTTAAAATTGTATATAGTTTACATAGATAAGTATTGATTCTTTTTAATTTTAGTATTTTATATATACACATTTATAATTATGAATGTTTTAGGAAAGTTGGTCTCAGAATTTAGCACATTTTACGTGAATAATTATTGATTTGTTTTAAGGATTTTACCGAACATTTAACATAATATTCTACTAACGCGAATATGTTCAATCTATCGTTATGCATAAAGAGTGCGCGTTGAATCAAAATTATGAAGGTATGCGTTATGTATTTGTAAATATTCAAATGTAAGAGTGGAAAACTTGTATTATTTTTTGTAGATAATAATTGACACGACTAAGATATGCATCACCGTCATTCTACCAGAATTCGCGGCAATATTAGTAATTGAGTTTAAATATAATTAATTTTGTGTCAAATTAAAACTAAATACGGATGATAAAAGAATGCGGCACCGGATATGTAGCCGATTTGATGGAACTGCACCATACGAATATTTCATGTAATTGGCCTATATGTATCTTAAATTGGCTGTTGTTTTTTTTTATTTATAAACAACACTAAAATATTAAAATATATTTAAAAATACACTGTATTCGTTATATTTTACTAAAGTTTATTTTATAGAATGCAATAAGCCGGTGATCCATGTTAAATCTATGTTAAAAAGTAATCAAGTGCCTTATGTTATATTGCGGTAACCCTCAAAGCAATGTGATTATTTTCTCTGCTCATACAATACTGCCACCACTGTCTAATGATATTTTATTTTTAATGCTATAACTCGATTTTTTTTCTGCTTTGCCATGCCCCCTTTTTTCAGCAACAAAGTTTATTTCCCCCGTAATTAGTGCAGTTTTATCAGAGAGTTGTCACCTATTGTTCCTTACATTGACATTTCATGGCATATATCATCATATTTTGGAAATACTGATTAAATAGATAAAATATTGATATGCTAATAAGAAATAATAGCAACAATGCTTTTACTAGTATTGTTTTATTGCATGATGTTCAGCAGTAAAGATTTGCTTACATCAAGATTGTACATGAACATTGCAGTCGTTTTGTATTCATGCTGAAATGCTGCCTTTGGCGACATGAATGACATGGTTTTCACTTTACCTAAAGATATTAACATTTCGCAATGTATATTTTTCAATGTGTGATATCTTTATTACATTATATATAATGTATTATCATAATCAATCATTGTACAGCTGTTTCTAACATTGTTGATTTGATAATTAATTGTGAGGTTATTTTATTCATAATTGAGTATAATACTGAATTCTATTGGACTAATACACAGCTGTCAAAACCCTCTTTGACGAATTGCTTGCTGTGTCTGATATAGGTTTTGCAGCTATGTATGAGTTCATTAGAATCAATGCTAATTTAATCATGTTTATATGTCCATTATGCCCCAGCAATGCTATCATTTTAATCTCTCTAAAAAAATGAAATTATTGTTATCTGGTTACACCTTTAAATAACAAACTTTTTGCCTCTCTGTATTGTTGACGATTGGCATAATTATAGTGAATTAGTATTTGTACGGAAGTAAAATACTACTTTGTTTACATTTTTCTACCTTTATTACCTTACATGTACATTTAGTGATTGTTTTCTAAGCTGTTAAACATCCAACATGCTCTAAATTCATTCGTATAACATTATTAAAGTCATGTTTGACTTTCTTAAAAAAGTTATTAGAAATCAATTCCTGTGTATGTGTTAGGGCTTGTTCATCCTCGCCATCGGAAAGAAACCATACGAGCGAACACTTAATTTATAACATGGATAACATACGGGATCAAATGTTGTTTTACTTGTTGTTATATTGGTACTTGTGTTATGTATATACAATATCTCCCATAACAAGGTCGTCTCTACTTGCGATCAATGTTCTTGATGGGAATGATGGGCTTATCCCATTTTAAGATTTATGTTCTAAAAATTACTGTTAAAATATTTGTTATTAAAGGGCAAGGAGTTAATAAGGTGCACACCGCCTTTATTAACAGACCTTTTAATTGAAATATTGATTCAATATTTGCATGTAAAAGTACAGAGTTCGCATACTTACATGCGATAAAGGCATGCCAGGAACGTATTTTCCAATTAAAACTGAAATTACTTGTTCTCTCGTATGGAGAAGAGTATGTCCAATTTTCCATTAGATAATAACTAATAACTTTCGAACATTAACATTTAATTGACCAATGGATTCCATTTTGTCATGACGCCCCACATCTTATTGCGATTGTTAGATTGTCTTTTTCCAATTGCAACGCATCGAGCCGAAGTTAATGGACCAATAGCATCGTGTAGAGCGTATTCATGGTGGTTTACCTGAACAGCTTCTTTATGTTCTCTTGCTTCTAAACGAATTCTTGCCTGTTTCTATATACACATTTACAGACAGTATAATTATGTTTAAAGAAATTTGGACATAAAATTTACATAGTTTACATAGATAAGTATTGATTCTTTTTTTTATTTTAGCATTTTTTCTATATACACATTTAAAACAGTGAATAATTTAGGAAAGTTGGCAAAATTTACATTTTATTTTTAGCATTTTCACGGAACATTCTAGATATCTTTTTACTTACGCAAACATGTGTAATCTCTCGTTATGCTTAAAAATGTGTATTGAATTAAAATTATGAAGCTATGCATATTTGTAAACATTCAGAATGACGTAAGGAAACTTGTATTATTTTCATGTAGATAATAATTGACACGACTAAGATTGTTTTCTGATATACATGACCGATATTTGCCGACGAAACTAAGTATTAAGTTCAAATGTAGTTTAATTAAGTGTTATAAAATATATTTCTATGGCTACGGGTGATAAACGAATGCTGCATCGGATATGTAGCCATACTCGATGGAACATGTCCATATACGAAATTTCATTTTAGACATTGTCATAAAAGTGTCTTACAATGCGCTGTTAGATTTTTTATTTATATAAAAAACACTAATTTATTAAAATATTTAGAGGATATTTTTTTCGTTTTTCGTGAAATATGGAATATATTTTCACGAAATATGATAAAGTGCCACATATTTCTGGTGAAAATATGTGGCATTTTATCATGCTGAGTGATAATATATACCATATTTCACGAAAAACGAAAAAATAACCTTTTAATTTAATTTTATTATCAAAGAAAAATGGTTACGAACCCCCTTGCTTGTTACGCAACTGCAATCGACAGCACGCTGTAATATATTTATATATATATATATATATTTATTTTTATATAGAACTAATATATCCAAAACAGTGATTTTATCGTCCAATAATATCACTGTTTGGAGTTCAGATGAGAGGAATTATATCACGAGGGCGTAGCCCGAGTGATATAATATGATGCGCATCCGAACGACAGCGATAAAATCACTGTTTTGGATATGTTATTTCGATTCTAACACGACATCAACAAATAAATGCTGCCGTACCTGATATTAACCTATATTGCGCCTGATTTATTTCCCTAATTATTTTCAGCGCGTCACATTTTTAGTGGTTACGTCACGTGTCTATATATAGAACGTCAAACTGTGATTTTAATGCATAATTACACACACTTTCGGTTCTTCTATGTTCTATGGGGAAACATTTGGGTCGTGTTAGAATGATTGTTTATAGATACGTCTTGTTTTGCACGCGAAGTTTGGCGCTACATTGTGACGTCATGTAAACAACTCTTTTCACGTCTGTACAGCGTTAATGACTGAATTAAAGATATTGCTGTTCCGATTCGTTTTCTTGGTTAGACCATTTTCTATCATTTTAGATAGTTTTCAAAACAAAATTCAACAAAAAAAAAACAACTTTTATTTATCAGATGGCGAAAGAAGTCCCTTAAACTTAATATGAGCTTTGACTCCGCCCACCTTTATATTTATGTTTTATATTTATTTTATTTATGTGACTGATATTTTTTTCATTTTTCGTGAAATATGTGGCATTTTATCATGAAAAGTGAAAATATATTCCATATTTCACAAAAAAACGAAAATAACCTTTTTATTTAATTTCATCATCAAAGAATAATGGTTACGAACCCCCTTGCTTGTTACGCAACTGCAATTGTGCAGCGCGCAGTAATATAATTATTGTCTTGTTTTACACGCGATATTTAGCGCTACATTGTGACGTCACTGTTAAATAACATCACTGTTTGGAGTTCGGATGCGGGGAATTATATCACGAGGGCGTAGCCCGAGTGATATACTGATGCGCATCCGAACGACAAACAGTGTTGTTATCATGCGATAAAATCGATTTGGATATATTATTTCGATTCTAACAGGACATCAAAAAATAAATGCTGCCGTACCTGATATTTAGCTAAATTACGCCTGATTTGTTTCCGTAGTTATTGTCAGCACGTCACATTTTAGTGGTTACATCACGTGTACAATGATTACGTCACATGTCTAAATATAGAACGTCAAACAGTGATTTTTTACCATAATAACACACACTTTCGGTTCTTCCATGCTCAACAGGGGAAAATGCGGGTCGTGTTAGAATTAAAGATATTGGTGTTCGTATTTAATTTCTTGGTTAGACCATTTTCTATCATTCTAAATAGTTTTCAAAACAAAATTCAACAAAAGTTGTTTTGTATTTATCAGATTTTTCAAACAAAATGCGAAAGAAGTACCTGAAAATAAATATGAGTATTGACTCCGCCCACTTTTATATTTATATTTCATATTAATTTTGAAAAAAATATGAAATAAATTTGACTGATATATGGCTTAAATTAAGTAAAGCATCAAAGTTCATGGGTAAAATTAAATAAAAGTGTATATTTAAAATATACACTTCATTCGTTCTATATTACAAATGTTCATTAAATTTTATAGAATGCAATAAACCGGTGATCCAAGTTTAATATATGTTAAAAAGTAGTCAGATGCCTTAAGTTATATTGCGGTAACCCTCACTGCAATGTGATTATTCTCTCTGGTCATACAATGCTGCTACTACTGTCTAATCAATTTTGCTTTAAATTGTTACTACTCCGATTTTTTTTTCTTCCGCAAAAGTTGCTCATTTATTTCCCCCGTAATGAGTGCAATCGGATAAAGAGCCGTCCCCTATTGTACCTTACATTGATATTCCATGGCATATATCATATCAAGTATAATTATATTGAAAATACTGATTAAATATATAAAATATTGATATGCTAATATCAACAATGTTTTTATTGTTTTATTGCATGATGTTCAGTAAAGATTTGCTAATACATGTAATATGTACATGAACATTTCAGTCGTGTTGTATTCATGCTGAAATGCTGCCTTTGTCGACATGAATGACATGGTTTTCACTTTACCTAAAGATATTAACATTTCACAATGTATACTTTTCAATGTGTGACATCTTTATTACAGTATATATAATGTATTATCATAATCAATCATTGTACAGCTGTTTCTAACATTGTTAATATTATCATAAATTTTAAGGTTATTATTCATTATTGAGAACAGTACTGAATTGTATTGGACGAATACACAAAGCCCTCTTTGACGAAGTGCTTACTGTGTCTTATATAGGTTTTGCAGCTGCGTACTTCATTTATAACCTAGTAATAGAGAATCAAAGCTTTCCCTTATTGTAAACGGTGCATGTTTGTGTCAACTTTTATGCCCCGTAAAAGGCGTCTTTATGTACTAAATGTTATGGAGAATGGTTGTTTTTCCATTCAAAATTTTATTTTTCAAAAAATTTAATTTTAAAAATTTTTCTTTAAAAAAACAAGCAAGGCTTTATAAGGTGTGTCGTCTTTTACAACATACCATTTAATTAAAAGATTGATTCAATATCTACAAATAAAAAGTACAGAGTTTGCAACATCACATGCGATAAAAGCATGTCAGGAACGTGTTTTCCAATTAAATGTGGAATTTACTTGTTTTACTATTATTTTTTATCTTTATCATTTATTAATTACGCATAAATTTGGTTGCATTAGATTAATTTCAAATTTGTAATTAGCAGAATAAAGTCGACATTTTGTAATTTCTACCCGAACACCCGCTTTGTAAGACTAATTTCGATTCATTTTGAAGGGATTGCCTCTTTTGTCCTGATTAGCCGAACTATTTTTGTTTACAAAAAGGTGGTCAATGAAGTGAGTTTTCATAGGTTGTCATTTCTGTCATAAACATAAACGTGGCTTATAAAATTACACTTTAGAAAAAAAACATAAAACATGATGCAAGTGGTATGGAACTGTGGTCTTGTTTTTGTCGCTTTGGCCTGTACCGTCAAAGGGTCAGTGAAAAAAGGAGTTGTACATTGGGCTGACAGCTATGAATGCGATGATTTTAAAGTTTTAGACAACATTAATTGGTGGTAAGTCTTTTTATTTATTTGTAAAACGTATGTAAATAAAAGTCAGTACTTATATTTGTTTTTAATTTGTACGTTATGGGCTTAACTAAGTTTTTAATTTTTGACATTGAGGGACCGAACATATTTTTGAAGATTTGTGTACAAAGGGATGTATGTCTTAATCAAAATATATATCCAATCATTTGCTTAATCCGTTTTCCTGGGATAACAAATACTGAATTAATTGAGCGAGTTGGATAAAAATATATATTATGCAAGCCTCTGGCGAGTAAATTATTATTTTATTAAACGAGTTCAATAAATTCGGTAATAAACTTTCACGAATTCTTGAATCCTCTATTTATCACATGCCAAATATAAATACCGTTTGAAGTAGAAAAAAATGACGCGCCTATATGATAACGTTAGCATTTCGCGCCTGTAAACGCTATATTTGTTTAACGCAAATGACGTCACGTCAAAATTAAAGTACGGCTATGCAGTGCCATTTTTACAGAATCGCAAAAGCAGCACGTGTATGTGATTTTTTTTTTAAAATACATTTAAATTCTACAGCAAATTTTCTATGAACAGTAACATGAGAAAAATAACCAATGAAACAAAATACCATGGTTATATGTGAATGATAACAGCTTTTTTTTTGGGGGGGGGGGGTACCTAAAAAAGCGTCAGTTACTCTGAACAACAATTTGAAAATAATAAACGGAAATTCATATTAAGTTCTCGTTAAACAAAAATATAAAAATTCATGCGAATAAGAAGCATATTAGCAAATATGGCGGATATAGTTTCCGACTATGACTTTTTAATCAGCAACGATTTCTTTAAATCGTATTCAAGCTAAGAACTTATCTAGAATCTTCCCTTTTGAGTGACATCATTTTTTTCATTTAGGAGGCGATTCGGACTACGCCATGTTTGTTTCATATGAACTTTTATGAAAATTTATCAAATTTCTTTGAGATACAGTATCAATACGTTCAAGATATCATTGATTTAACTGATGGATAAATAACTAAATATGAACAAACTTGATTTTTTTAAATCGAAATTTTAGTTTTTTCATATATAAATAGAAGGTATCTTTACACAGGTATGACTTCAGAATGAATCTTGACTATTTCCACAAGAACGACATTTGTACATCCAGCGTTGATACTTATTTGTATAACTATGTCCCCATGGTTTGGGGATATTGGAGAGATACTGTGATTAACCTTCCGGACGAGTCACAACAGTTTGTCCTTGGTTTCAATGAGCCAAATCACAAGAAACAATCAAATATGTCACCTGAGAAAGCTGCTGCTGCGTGGAAAGAAGTTGAAAAGAATTCTGATGGAAGAAAGCTTGTGAGCCCTTCAGCTGCCCCTTGCGGTTATGAGTGTAATGTCAACGACTTTGAATGGTTCGATAAGTTTTTCGAGCTTTGCAAAGATTGTAGAGTGGATTACCTAGCGGCACACACGTATTGGTGTGACCCTGGTAAAGTGATGAATTACTTGTGGCAACTCTTCAAAAGATACAATCGAAAGATTTGGCTCACTGAGTTTGCTTGTGGCCAAACAACATATGAGATGGAACAATTAGATTTTATGGAACAAATACTACCAGCGCTGGAGGACGCCGATTTTGTTTTCAGGTATACAAAATGTTCCTAATAATTTATATTGTTACCGCTATTTCACAGTTACTGCTCAATTCATCAAAACTTTTTAAACTGAACACTAACTTCCGTTTTCGTTATATTATATCAAGAAGATGAATTTTGATTTAGTTTTCCAACAATATTTATGTTACAGTTATTACTTTTTAACATTTTTTTTTAATATTCGGGAAACTTATTGACAGTGATGATATGTTATAGTGAATCGAATATAAACACACATTTTTGTAAGCATATTTAGTTGACTAAACTGAGGCGTTTATACATGACAGAATTGATTTTTTTAAGACTTGTTTACCAAATATTTCATGTAGGTCAGGACCATTAACTTGATTGCAAAAGCGCAGATTATTCGCTCACTTTGTTTCTCCAATATAATTATTTGGGTTGTGAGAAAATACCCCCAAGAAATAAAAAAAAAAGCTTTTAAGCGTCTTTAGTTTAGATTGGGCTAACAATCACACAGAAATATGATGTGTCTTCGTATTAAACACAGAAACATACTCATGTCATTTTATTCGGTATTCATTTATTTTAAACCAATTAAAAAAATGTCAGTATATATAATATTGAATTAATCATATTTTAAAGTATACCAACTACGCAAATGATATAACCATTATTACTATACATTTACATCTTCGGTTGTAGATATTCCTGGTATTCAGCAAGAATAAAGACGTCTGGATTTGTTACCACATCTGCAAGTCTATTAAAACCCGACCGTTCAGAACTTACCACTTTGGGACGTTTCTACAACGATTTTCAAGGATCGTCAAGTATTTCATCTTATTTATTTTTTAAGCATTATCATCATCATCACCATCAGTAGCAGCAAAATCTTCTTATTGTTCTTTTCTTTCGTAACCATCATCATCGTGGTCTTCATCATCAACAACAAAATCAACTTTATCGTCTTCTACTATTTCATCATCAGCATCAACATCATCATCATCAGCATCATCACTATCATCATCATCATCATCGTCATTAATATAATAATATTGTTTTCGTTGTTTTTTTCTGCAAATGGTGATAGAAAAAATAGTAGTTCAACGTAGTGTACTAGCACTAGTAGTGGTAGTGGTGGTGGTAGTAGTTGTAGTAGTAGTAGTGGTGGTACTGGAAGTGTTAGTGATAGTTGTGGTGGTGGTGGTGGTGGTAGTGGTCGTAGAAAGAGTCGTAGA
Source organism: Ruditapes philippinarum (assembly GCF_026571515.1). NCBI lineage: Eukaryota > Metazoa > Mollusca > Bivalvia > Venerida > Veneridae > Ruditapes > Ruditapes philippinarum. Next base: position 66,978 of record NW_026852366.1, on the reverse strand, counting down.
AGTGACTGAAGAGGATACCGGTTAGTAACAGTAGATATAGTGGTGGTTGTGGTAGTGATGGTGGTGGTTGTTGAAGTGGTTGTAGAAGTAGTCGAATAAGTGACAGTAAATGGGTAAGTAACAATATAGATTATATAGATAGTGGTTGTGTTAGTTGTGGTAGTAAAAGTATTAATCAAAGTGTAAGTGAAAGAAGTAAAGTATAAAAATTAAATGTTATGCTTTGTTTTCAGCGACAGCGATAGGTGGAAGTCGTTCATAAGGGAGGGGAGGAAAATAAGGGGAAATGTTAGTAAAAGTAGATTGTTGTTACTTAAGTATAAGTCGTGGTGGTAATGTTGGTGGTGGTGTGTGGTGGGGGATGGCGGTGGCAGGAGAAGTGGCTATGTAATAGTGAAAATAGTAGTATTGATGGTTGTGGTGGCAGTAGTAGTTGTTGTAGTTTTGGTGATGTAAATGATAGTAGCATCAGTGACAGTATAGAATTCTTATAATTTTCCAACTGACATAACATAAATAACACATGGGTTTGTGGGTAACAGTAAAACTATCATCCCGAGGAAAATACTGTTACCCGAGGCATAGCCTCGAACAAAATCTGCGATGATCTAAAATTGTCAAGTAAAATCTAAATTTAAACAAAATAAACCAAGAGTAACAATATCTAAACTATCCTTACCTTTTAGGTTTTAAGTGTACTGTAGGCATATTTGAGAAGTTTTTTTTCTCTCTTTTATTCTTTATACAAGTGATGATATCTACCAATGATAAACACACAATAAACTGCGTTTTATTTAGAAAACAAAACACAAACCCATTTATACGGTTATGATCTGTGAAATATGATCCTTCTGTATCCAGAATATTCTCTTCGCATGGTTTTTGACAAAGTGCATTTACAAAATAACACAATGATATCCTGTGTTTGTCAGTTTTACTGGTTAAAATTGTTAAATGATCCTTTGTTGCATGCTTTAATCGTCTGCATGTCCCAGTTTGACACATTATTATTCGCATAACAATTATAATTACTTCTGTTGAAAACGGATGTTTACTTTTTGACTATTCAACAAAAAGATATTTTATACGCAAAAAGCACTCTAGGGTGGAAAGAACTAAATTTTATAGGTGTCCTATCGTGTTTAACTTCGAACATAAGAATTCATGAATCAAGAAAGAAAATGGCGGCCATTTTATTTCTTTTTATTTTAGAAAATAGACCACGTGACCAGATTTTATACTGTTAAAAAGTAATAAGTACAAAATTCACCTGGTGCACTTACATTTACAGTAAGATTAACTCCCAGGGGCCTATGGGAAATTACCATTACGAAAAAAGTGAGGGGTGATAAAAAATTTATTGCACGAACATAAGTTCAAATCTTAGAGATTATCGGCTGAATACATAAATAACAGCTCCTCATTCTCCTTGGTTGTATTCGAACCCACACTACGTGTATATTAAATAAAATGTAGTCAGAAAAAGAAGCATATTGTTACATATACCACTACTCAAATTAATGATCCATTTTTTTATATAGGAAAATTTATGACTATTTTGTTGGGTATATTTATTTGAAATAAATCAAAAACATCATTTGACAGAATAAAATTTTGCCCCTTAAGATTACATTAAATTAAAGAAATCTTAATTGGCAGACTGTTATCGAAATCATTAAACTCATTTTAGAATGCATTTTTGATTTGTGTTTGAACATGTTCGAGGTCTCTTAAAGAGTCTATTCTAGAACCTTTCTTCTAGAACTCGAATATTAAAGATATAACGATACTTTACAGGCGAGATTTCTACTTCTCCAGAGCCACAGATTACCACAGCAGCCGATGTAAATGTGGTAGGCAGGGATGAAACGCTCCTTATATTAAAATCTTTCACTTCAAACCCAACCAAATGGGGGAAGATTCTCAATTTTATGAAGAAAAACTCATATACGCTGTCAGATGCTGTACAAGATGTATACGGGACTTCGTCAAAAAGAGACATAAAAGAGCGGATTAAAAACCGGTTCATCGAGGTGTTGTGTACCAATGTTGAAGATTTGCAGGACACGGATGTGAGGTAAGTTTGTTAACTCTGGCGCTACCATTATAATAAAAAGTGACATAATGGCGGTATCCGACCATTCTTCCAGGTTACATTCAAGATGTAACGTGAACGTGACGTTCAAGATCAAAGGTCAATCACTGACATAAAAGGTCGATAATAATTATATTGAGTTTCTTTCTGGTGGTATGTATAATTCGGCAAGTGATATAAGTTCAGCGGGTGCTCATTTTATGCTTAGAACGTATATTTAATTAATGATATTATGATTTTCTTTTACCCTTAACATGCCTTAATACGGAGATAAAACCATACAGACGAAATTAAAAATATTGACTGAAAATAGACATTTTTGACTATCAAATGGCACAAATTGGCCGCTGATTTCTTGGTTGGGTTTGCACTGATCACATGAGTTTAATCTGTCGCCACTAAAAGGACTAAGGGTTAAGTAAAGATTTTGCAAAGAACGGCAATTTTTCAACCAAACATTATATTTTTCCCTTTCATATATAATTTTAATCCTATCTTCGTCACATATGGCATTGCAACTATACATCTTGTTACGTTTGAACATGGTGCTCATTGAATTGTTTTTGTCTTTATTTAGGTTCCTAGTTGAGAAGATTAAAGATATGCCTCTAGAAGGGAAGAAAGGTAAAGGTAAAACAAATGCGGGAGAGCTACGCGTTCCAAAATGCTGAAGAACAGAGTGCAATTTGTACCTATTTCATGTTTTATTCCAATGAGGCAATGTTGTACAATTGTAGTAAATAAAACTTATTAATAGCTTTCACCCTCATTACTTTGAACGTTGAAGTCATACCTTTTCCACTGAAATTATGTGTTAGAGATAGGCAAACGATTTCTGGCAAATTTGAGTGAGATATTTTGGACAAAAGTTGGAAAGTGTTTCTTCCAGCGTACTGTATTCTGACCCTTTGCCGGACAGGACCATGTGCCGGAAATTTTTTTCTTTTTTCATGTTTGATAGAATGCATTTGGTTATAAAATGTCTTTTTAAGGACAACTTTTAGAGAAATATACAGATACCAATAATATCATTAATTTTAAAATAAGTGTAAGGTATGGTAATTTTTTTATTGTTTTTTTTTTTATTTGAAATAGAAAAAGAAAAGGTAATACAAAACATGCATGAAAGTAGGAAATAACTTAAATAAATTGTTTAATTTACAATGCGCGTATCACTGCAATGATGTTCTTATGCTAACCAGATCTTCGACTAATATTTGTAACTGTTGTTGACGCTACTTTGTGATGACACCATTGTTGTCGAGATGTTTGCGGAAATAATATAAAGCAACAGACGAACTATGAATTTTCTTAGAGTTAGTTTCTTTAAAGCAGCATGCCCCAGATTCATGCCAATTTGTATCGACAGTCAACGGCCAGTCTACACTCCACCTACCTACCACAACAACGAGGATCGAGTTACTCCATCCTTTCATCTTCTCTAAGTCTTTACATTTTATTGAATACATTTTGAACCTATTTCATTATATTTATTTATATTTTAATTTATTTATAATTTAATTTATTATAAAGCATTCGATCATATTTGACCAATATCTGTGTGTACCTGTTGTGTGCATCGCTCTTCCTAACAGATACTATTTCTTGTTATTTTAAAAGAAGTTCTAGACCGTTATATAATACCATTTTTTAAAGAGTACATTTAGTGTACAAGTATTATACCTATTATTAATGAATAGACGGCTGATCAACAGAATATATACATACAATGCAGAACAGGGTAGCCAGATTTCGTCCATCTTGTCATCATAGGGACCTATCGGGCGTTCTTGGAAGTGCATTGGACAAACGAGAGGACCGCTATGTAACTAAGACAGTGTCAAGGAAAGTATGTGTCCTGAAAGGGCTTAATGGCAACATCACAAATGTAAAAAATTCAAAGCATTAATTACAACAAAATTACATGAAAATTGCTGACTTGATTTGATTGAGTCTGTACATGGGTGAATAAGTGCAGCATCCCTCACGCCCCCTAGCACCGGCTTGAGCGGTACTCAATTCTTAACACTCAAAAATACCGGCATCAATGATCCCGAAAGACCAGAAAAAAATCATAAGAAAAAAAACGAAAAAAAACTCTTGTCGAAACTCAAATGTGGCCCTCCAATATATTCGGCATTTTTCTTGATTTTAATTACATTACAAATTCATATCTAGGCTAGTTGAAAAGTGTTCAGTATTCAAGAAATTGTGTGTTACCTTTCATTACAGGATTTATTTTAGATTCTTAATTCTTTACAATTAGTAACGAATTCTTTATCATTCTGGAGATTAAAAAAAAAATTTTATAATAAAAAAAGCTGCATATGTCTGTAAACCGTTGCGATCTTTCACAGTTAGCAAAACCTTTAAATTGCACTAAAAGTACAAACGGGTTTGACATTTGAAACGTGCCGCTCTTGATATAAGTATATTTTTAGCCTTGAATAAAAGTTAAAATAACTCATAAAACTACATAAATACATATATGTTTGGGGAAATAATATAAAAATGGAACATGATGGTGTACTTCATGTCCTTTGAACAGAAAAAAACAACAATTTCATATCATTGCATATTTAATGGAATGTTAATTGCATGAATGTTATTGTACAATATACTATACTGTCACTACACCAAATGATTACGGCTATGGTGTATGAACAAAGTCAATTATGTGTAAATTACTGTTGCAATTTTAGGGAAAGGGCTTTGATGAATTGATAATCTGTTTATCTGTTTGATGTTTGTCGGTCCGTTTGATCTTTCATTTTTAGATAAATGCAGTCTGTAAACGTATGATTTGGTCATTTTCGGAATAAAGACCGCATGAAATGAAGTGAGGTTTCATAAGTTGTCATTTCTGTCATAAGCATAAACGTTGTTTATACAAAATCCATAGTGATTAAAAATGACGCAAATGGTATGGAACGGAGCTCTCGTTTTTGTCGCTTTGGCCTGTACCGTCCAAGGGTCAGTGAAAAAAGGAGTTGTACATTGGGCTGACAGCTATGAATGCGATGATTTTAAAGTTTTAGACAACATTAATTGGTGGTAAGTCTTTTCATTCATTTGTAAAATGTATTTACATAATTTAAGTACTTATATTTTTATAAAACAGTACGCTATGGGCTCAACTAAGTTTTCAATTTTTGGCATAGAGGGACCGAAAATATTTTTTGAAGATTGGTGTACCAATGGATGTATGTCTTGATCAAAATATATATCGTTTCTTAAATTTCAGATCTTTCGCTTAATCTGTTTTCCTGGGATAACAAAAACTGAATTAATTGAACGAGTTGGATAAATATATATATTATGCGAGCCTCTGGCGAGTAAAATGTTATTTTATTCAACGAGTTCAATAAATTCAGTAATAACAAATATAAATACCGTTTGAAGTGAAAATCATAATTGACGCGTCTATAGGATAGCGCGTCTAAACGCTATATTTGTTTAACGCAAATGACGACACCTCAAAATTTGAGTACGCCTATGCAATGCCATTTTTACAGAGTCGCAAAAGTGGCACGTGTATGTGATAAAATTTTATAAAACATTTAAATACTCTAGCAAATTTTCTATGAACTGTAACATGACGAAAATAACTAATGAAACTTACTTCTATGGTTATATGCAAATGTCTTTGCTGAGATAACAGCTTTTTGGGGGTGGATGGGGGTTGGGTAACCTAAAAGAGCGTCAGTTACTCTGAACAACAATTTAATTAAGAATGAAAATAATAAACGGGAATAATAATTCATATTAAGTTTTCGTTAGACAAAAATATAAAAATTCATGCGAGTAAGAAGCATATTAGCTAATATGGCGAATATAGTTTCAGACTTAGGCTTTTTTATCAGTTTCGTATTCAAGCTAAAAATTTAAAATTTATCTAGAATTTTCCCTTTTGAGCGACATCATTTTTTTTCCATTTAGTAGGCGATTCGGACTACGAATTGACATGTTTGTTTCATATGAAATTTCATGATCATTTATCAAATTTGTTTCACATACAGTATCAAAGTTGACGTTCCAGATATCATTGACTGATGGATAAATAACAGAATATGCACAAAGTTTATTTATTTTAATCGAAATTTTAGATTTTGATATATAAATAGAAGGTATCTTTACACAGGTATGACTTCAGAATGAATCTGAACTATTTCCACAAGAACGACATATGTACATCCAGCGTCGATACTTATTTGTATAACTATGTCCCCATGGTTTGGGGGCATTGGAGAGATACTGTAATTAACCTTCCAGAAGATTCACAACAGTTTGTCCTTGGCTTCAACGAGCCAAATCATAAGAAACAATCAAATATGTCACCCGAGAAAGCTGCTGCTGCGTGGAAAGAAGTTGAAAAGAATTCCAAAGGAAGAAAGCTTGTGAGTCCTTCAGCTGCAACATGCGGTGATAAGTGCAATGTTGACGAATTTGAATGGTTCGACAAGTTTTTCGAGCTTTGCAAAGGATGTAGAGTGGATTACCTAGCGGCACACACGTATTGGTGTAACCCTGGTAAAGTGATGAGATACTTGTGGCAACTCTACAAAAGATACAATCGAAAGATTTGGCTCACTGAGTTTGCTTGTGGCAAAACAACATACGAAATGGAACAATTAGATTTTATGGAACAAATATTACCAGCGCTGGAGGACGCCGATTTTGTTTTCAGGTATACAAAAGGTTCCTAAGAATTTATGTTGATATCGCTATTTCACAGTTATTGTTCAATTGATCAAAAATGATTTTAACTGATCACTGACTTCTATTTCTGTTACATTGTATCAAAAAGATGAATTTTGAGTTTTGCGAGCTCTAAAAATATTTTCTTTTGCATTCATTAATTATTTTTAACAAAAGCATTAATGTTCGGTAATTTTGTTGACAATGATGATATGCAATAGTGATTCGATTATATACACAAGTTTTTGTACGCATATTGTTATATTTGTTAACCATTTGATGAATGTATGGGCCAATAATTTATTTGCAAAGGTAACAGCACAGATCATTTGGGCACTCCTTTTCTCTAGAATAATTATTTCAGCTTGTGAGAAATGACCCACAAAATGAGAAAAAAATAATAAAATGCGTTTAAGCGCTATTGAATTCAGTCGGGCTTAGACTCGCACAAAAAATATGATGTGTCTTCGTATTGAACACAAAAACATACCCATATCATTTAAACGGTATTCATTTATTTTAAACTAATTCAAAAATAGCAGTAAAATAATAAATTAAGTTTATCTGTATTTCAGCCACCTCCGCAAATAATATAAGCATTATTATTATACATTTCCATTTTCTGTTTTCAGATATTCCTGGTATTCAGCGAGAATAAAGAAGTCTGGATTTGTTACGACATCTGCGAGTCTCCTTAAACCCGACCGTTCAGAGCTTACCACTTTGGGACGTTTCTACAACGATTTTCAAGGATCTTCGAGTAATTCATTTTATTTAATATTTAAGATTATCATCAACAGCAACAGCAGCAGCAGCAGCAGTAGCAGTAGTTAGTAGTAGTAGTAGTAGTAAATGGGTAGTAGTTAGCATTAATAGTAGTAGTAGTAGAAGTTGTAGTTGTTGTAGTTGAAGGGGCATTAGTAATGGTACTAGCGACAGCAATTATGGTGGTAGTCGGTTCATAATGGTAGTCGTAGTGATAGGTAGTGGAAGTGGTAGTAGAAGTAGATATAGTTGCAGAGGTGGTGGTGGTAATGTTGGTTGTGGTACTGGTGGTGGTAGAAGTAGTAGCGTTGATATTCTGGTGGTGGTAGAAGTAGTAGCGTTAATAATCTGGTGGTGGTAGAAGTAGTAGCGTTGATATTCTGGTGGTGGTAGAACTAGTAGCGTTGATATTCTGGTGGTGGTAGAACTAGTAGCGTTGATATTCTGGTGGTGGTAGAAGTAGTAGCGTTGATATGCTGGTGGTGGTAGAAGTAGTAGCGTTAATAATCTGGTGGTGTATAGAAGTAGTAGCGTTAATAATCTGGTGGTGGTAGAAAGTAGTAGCGTTGATATTCTGGTGGTGGTAGAAGTAGTAGCGTTGATATTCTGGTGGTGGTAGAAACTAGTTAGCGTTGATATTCTGGTGGTGGTAGAACTAGTAGCGTTGATATTTCTGGTAGTGGTAGAAGTAGTAGCGTTAATAATCTGGTGGTGGTAGAAGTAGTAGCGTTGATATTCTGGTGGTGGTAGAACTAGTAGCGTTGATATTCTGGCGGTGGTAGAAGTAGTAGCGTTAATAATCTGGTGGTGGTAAAAGTAGTAGCGTTGATAATAGTGAAAATAGTACAGTAATAGTATTATTGATGGTGGTGGCAGTAGTTGTAGGTAGTTATTGTAGTTTTGGTGATGTAAATGATAGTAGCAGCAGCAATGCCAGTATAGAATTATAATTATTTTTTAACTTACATGTTTTAATTGCACAAACAGGAGTCTGACTCTTACAGATAATGGGCTGAATATATATAACAATGATTGTATTCGAATGCACAGTATATTGAATAAAACGAAGCATATTGTTACATGTACCACTACTCAAATTAATGACTGACTTATTTGAAATGATTATATATATTGTACCTCGGGAATCCTGGAATCAAAAACATCATTAAATAAGATAACATTTTTGCCGTTCAGAATAAATTAAAATTATTATAAAAAGATCTTAATAGGAAGATGTTTTATATAAAAGAAAAACATTTACTTTATAGAATGCATTTTTAATTGTTTTTTGAAGAACAAGTTCGGTTTCTCTTTAAGTGTCCAATCTAGAACTATTTAATTTCTAGAACTCTCTTCTCGGCGGGATAAGAAGCAAAGAAGCACATCTTTACAAGCTTTTAGCATATAATTATTTTGTTCCATATATGAATATAAAATATATAATGATAATTTACAGGCGAGTTGCCTACTTCTCCTAAGCCACAGATCACCACAGCAGTCGATATAAATGTGGTAGGCAGGGACGAAACGCTCCTTATATTGAAGTCTTTTACTTCAAACCCAACCAAATGGTGGAAGGTTCTCAATTTTATGAAGAAAAACTCATATACGCTGCCTGTTGCTGTACAAGATGTATACAAGACGTCGTCAAACAGAGACCTCAAACAGCGGATTAAAAAACGGTTCATCGAGGTGTTGTGTACCGATGTTGAAGAATTGCAGGACCCGGATGTTAGGTACGTTCGTTACCATTGTAATCAAAATGATATCATGGCGTTATCTTCCAGGATATTTTCAAGATGAAGATGGAAGATTTATATGACGCTCAAGTTCATTCATATATATACGTGAAAGGTCGATAAGAACTATCGTGAGTTTATTTTTTGTGACATGTATAATTCGGCAGGGGATACAAGATCGGCGCATGCTCTTATTATGCTTAGAACTTATATTTTTAACATAAAACATCATGTTTGTTCCTTTAATATGTACATTGGTAAATACATTTTTATCCTGTCTTCTTCAAATTTAACATAACAACTAGACATCAATTACGTTCATTTAATTGTTTTCGTCTCTTTTTAGGTTCCTAGTTGAGAAAATTAAAGACATGCCCGAAGGAGAGAAGAAAAGGAGAAGAAATGCGGGAGAGCTACGCGTTCCAAAATGCTGAAGAATAAAGTGTGCATGTAATTTGTACCTATTTTTTATTTCTTTATTTTCCAATAAACGTTGTACAATAATTGTAGTAAATAAAACTTATTGATATTTTTGACCCGCATTACTTTGAACGTTGAAGTAATACTTATGCCACTAAAATTATGTACCGAAGATGTGCAGACCAATTCTGGCAAAATTGGAGTGAAATATTTTGGACAAAATTTGAAAAGTGCTTCTTTCAGTGTACGGGATTTCGACCCTTTGCCGGACAGGACCATGTGCAGAAAAGGACCATGTGCCCGACATTTTTCCTGTTTCATTTTTGATAGATAGCATTTGATTATAAAATGTCTTTGTAACATGGTCAATCTTTAAAGAAATATATAGATACTAAAAATATCAAGAAAAATCAAGATAAGTGTAAGGTATGGTAATTTTTTATTGTGATTTATTACAAATAGAAAAAGAACAGGTTATACAAAACATGCATGATAGTAGGAAATAACTTAAATAAATTGGTTAATATACAATGCGCGTATCACTGCAATGTTGTTCATATACAAAAATCATTTGTTAAACAGATCTACAGCTAATATTTGTAACTGTTGTTGACGCTGCTGTGTGATGACACCATTGTTGTCGAGATGTTTGCTGAAAAAATATAAAGCAGAAGATGAACTCGGAGTTTATTTTGAGTTTGCTTCTTTGAAGCAGCATGCCTCACGATTTCTGCCACTTTTCATGAACATTTTGAAAATGTATTTCAATAGTAACAATTTGTGAAGAGGACATAGCAAGTGCACATACAACCCGCGTAAATAACACCAAAAATATTGAATAAATATGCAAAAACAGCCATTACTGCATTAGTCACTCAATAGAAATGTAGTGATAAATACAAATACAACACATAACACGTTAATCGTTCCTTGAATTTTGAATATTTTTTACTTTTCTTTAAATTTTAGTACATTTTTCTCCAGTTTGATTTTCTTGAAATATTTTGGCTCATCTGGGACATGCAGCTTTCATGCACATCCGTCAGTTCATACAGGACCAGGACAATTCGCGAACAGTAAAGTTTTGCAATTGTGTTCGGGTCAAATAAAAATCAGAATTTAATCAACAATGTATAATGGTACTTCGTTTCACATGACCATTGTTTAATTTTGGACATTTAGACAGAACTATGTTAATTCTAAATGAGATATTGATTTATCTTAGGCTCTGGAAATAAAACCGAGGATAAATAAAGAATACTTGGTCCAATAGTGATTTTTATTGGAAATCACGAGGCATGAACACGCTGAAAGTTTTTGGTTACATAAGAAAAAAGTATGAATTTATAGAAGTACGTAATGATTATAATAATTATGTAACATTTAAAGAAAGCAAAATTATTTGATTGAAGAGTGTGTTTTTTCAGCATACTACAACATTTTTACGGCACGCCTCAAAAATGCATTTTTTTCAATTCTTTAAAAATGTCAAACATGTGTTTTAACAATGTTCTAATAATTGATTTTGAGTATATTAGATGTTTCACAACAGAAGTAAGTTGCACTGAACGTGCAGTAATATGTCGTAAAGGTAAAACATGTGAAAAAGTAGTATTTTGACCATAGAAAATACTCATTCACGATGAATATACCCATTATCAAGAGATCATAGGAAGTAAAAGATAATTCATCTATGTACAAATTAGTTTTTTTTAAACTAAAAAGATACCCCCCCCCCCCCAAGAAGGGAAGTTTTTGAGAAATCAAAAATGATGCATTTCTAAGACATACTTCAATAATTATACGTGTAATATACATACCACCTCCCATTCCCGGATTTTGCACAAAGACAGTAGTTCTGTTGCTGGAACAACAACATTTGTAACAACACACGCAACACCCAATCAGTATACCAAAAAACACTATTGATGACACGATTGGTGCCCAACTGAAAAATTGGTAAAACATTATATGGTGTATAAAAGGAAAAAGTAAACATGTACTGTACATGCACGAAATTTTAGTCCGTTTCTTTTTGTCCAATAAACGATTGAACACATTTCTCCTGCAGTTAATTTTGTTTGCCTGTATACAAGAATATGGTATACCGTTCTGTTGAATAAGGAGTTATTGATTTATTATAAGTGTATCTTATATTTATATTTGTTTTGACTTTTGTTTTTAAGTCTGTTCTTTGTTTTTCATAAAACATTTCGCAAACAACAAAACAAAACGAAAACAACATACTTATAAAATTACCTGCAAACCACATTCACCATGAAATAAAAGTATGGTGGCTGATTTGTGACAATCGTGTGTTCGCCCCGCGACCCCGCCAAGCAAAAAGTCGAGAATTAACAAGTAAAAATGGCGAGGGCGCGGAGTGAAAAGTCGCTAATTAGCGGGGGCGCGGGACGAAGTAAAATAAATTAAACTTAGCCCCGCGTGGGCACGAAGCGAGATTTAAGAAATAAAACAGCGGGGCGCGGAGCGAAACACGTTAATAAGCGCCATGGATTATTAGCGTTTTTTCACTTTCCGCCGTCGCCATTTTAACTTTTAAATTCAAATTCTCGACTTTTCGCTTGGCGGAGCCGCGGGACGAAGCTAATTAACGTGGGTGCGGGGCGAGGTTTCATTTACTTACTTAATTTCGCCCCGCGCACCTGCTAATAAGCGTGTTATTGCTCCGCGACCACGCGGGGCGACATTTTATTTCTTAAACTTCGCCCCGCGCCCCCGCTAATTAGCGTGTTTTCCGCCCGCGACCCGACAGTTTTATTTTTTTTAAATCTCGCTCTCAACCCCGCAGGACGACGTTTTGTTTCTTAAACTTCCTCTCGCACCCTCGCTAATGAGCGTGTTTTTGCTCCGCCTCTCGCCATTTTAACTTGTTAATTCTCGACTTTTCGCTTGGCGGAGTCGCGGTGCGAAAATACGTTGATATGTTGAGGCGCGGGGTGAAGTTTTTTCTACTTAACTTCGTCCCGCGCTCCCGCTTTTTAGCGTGTTTTCCCTCCGCGACCCCGCCGTTTTATTTTTTAAATCTTGCTCCGAGTCTCCGCGGGGGCGAAATTTTATCGCCCTGCGCCCCCTCTTTTTAGCGGCTTTTCGCTCCGCGCACCCGCCATTTTAACTTGTTAATTCTCGACTTTTCGCATGGCGGGGTGCGGAGCGAAAACACGAATGGCACATATCAGTCACTATATAAAAGGGTAAAATGACAGTGATACATGATAAAATAGTTCTTGAAAGCTCGGGATGTTTCGTCATTTTCCGTGTCTTTTATTGCACATATTGAGCGCCTAATGATCATGATTTCAGGAATAAGTGATAATCTTGCTAATTCAACGCTTTAAAAATAACTACTAGATATTTTTCGAAACGAATAATGCCAAATTTGTACTGGCTATAAATTGGCAAATACCTCAAAATGCAGTAAATGGAAACAAAGGTTTATAACAAAGCACTTCATTTCTTTTATTATTAAATCAAAATTTTGAAGCGGTTAACTAACAACAGCGATCAGTAGTCACATGTGTCGCCTCATGATGGCCAATTTCATGTTTGGACAAATTTTGTGACGGATGGACAGACAGACGGACAGTGTACAACTAGACTTGGTACTGATCATTCCTGTAAAGTTTTGATGAAATTGAACCAGTAGTTTATGAGGAGTAGTCCGGGCAAGCTTTTGTGTATCTGGCAACACACACAAAAAAAACCTTTTTATCAAAGGGCCATAACTCGGCCAAAAATCATTCAACTGAAAAACCCGTGCAATATGCGCAAGGACTTGAGCTACAGATCAATCCTGTAAAGTTTCATTGAAATTGCATTAGTGGTATAAGAGAAGTAGTCCGGACAAACTTTAAAAATAAAAAATATTAAAGGACCATAACTCAAACAAAAATCATTGAACCGGAAAATGCTGACAATATGCACAACTAGACTTGGTACTGATCATTCCTGTAAAGTTTTGATGAAATTGAACCAGTAGTTTATGAGGAGTAGTCCGGACAAGCTTTTGTGTATCTGGCAACACACATGAAAAGAAACCTTTTTATCAAAGGGCCATAACTCGGCCAAAAATCATTCAACTGAAAAACCCGTGCAATATGCGCAAGGACTTGAGCTACAGATCAATCCTGTAAATTTTCATTGAAGTTGCATTAGTGGTATAAGAGAAGTAGTCCGGACAAACTTTAAAATTAAAAATTATTAAAGGGCCATAACTCTGACAAAAATCATTGAACCGGAAAATGCTGACAATATGCACAATAAGACTTGGTACTGATCATTCCTGTAAAGTTTGGATGAAATTGAACCAGTAGTTTATGAGGAGTAGTCCGGACAAGCTTTTGTGTATCTGGCAACACACAGTAAAAGAAACCTTTTTATCAAAGGGCCATAACTCGGTCAAAAATCATTCAACTGAAAAACCCGTGCAATATTCGCAAGGACTTGAGCTACAGATCAATCCTGTAAATTTTCATTGAAGTTGCATCAGTGGTATAAGAGAAGTAGTCCGGACAAACTTTAAAATTAAAAATTATTAAATGGCCATAACTCTGACAAAAATCATTGAACCGGAAAATGCTGACAATATGCACAATTAGACTTGGTACTGATCATTCCTGTAAAGTTTTGATGAAATTGCACCAGTAGTTTATGAGGAGTAGTCCGGACAAGTTTTGTGACGGACGGACAGACAGACGGACAGACAGACAGACAGACGGACAGACAGACGACGGAGAAGTGATCCCTATATGTCACCACTACTCCGTAGAGGCGACAAAATAATTAAATGTTATCCTATTAAATGTTATTCGGATTGCTCTGTTTTTATGTTCACACTTAAAAACATATTATTCAACACGCGTGAAACAAAATAATCACACTTACACGTGATGTTTCCACCAAAGATTACAGAAATCATCCCTATCGTCAGATGACGCTTGTAGAAGAACGCTGTCACAGCAATATAGACCGAGGACCCCGTTTGTTGAACCACAACAGAAGTTGTCACACCATTGCGGATCGTTCCAGTCATTAAGAATGTTATAGTACCCTTCGCAGCACTCGCCTGCGGTCGTGAATGGAACTAAAATGTTAAATATGAAAGGAGAAAAAAACATTAATAAATATAAAAATCTGATAATTTTTGTATAAAATAGTATTTTTTTAGATAGTTTATTCGCTGTTAAGGATATTAAATTTTAGCAAAGCGCAGAGCAGCGCAGTGTCATCCAACACCATATCGCAGCGCATATCATATCATGTCATAATATACCAATTTATTCAACACCTTATAAAATGTATCAACTCAACTTCCTTCTCATTGACAATCATAATCTATAATTAATATTGGATCCATTATTATCAGTTTAGCCTCGTTTTCATTTCCAAGAAAAAATCCATCTCAAGTTGCTGTTTGCACTCCGACTAGCCTCGAGTCCAAAAAGAGGTGTCAAATTCTACTCTGAGTAACAAAGTTATGTCAAAATGGTGAGAAATAAAGAGTTCATTGTTGAGTTAAAAACAAAACGGATTCTGCTGGACGCGTACACAACTGCAAAAACCTAGAGACTCGTCCAATATAGATTTGACAGTCTTATAGTTACACTTCCGATATTATTAAGAATTGTACTCAACATTGTCAAATAAAATCATACAAAAGGCATAGCATAGCATAGCTCAGTTTATAACATATCAAAGCATACTTCACAATTTTACGTACGAAATCAGTTTATTAATGCATAGGGAGGGCGTCTTGTGCTAAAATGGTCTAATCAGTAATTATTATCCTTTTACTCGTGAATCTCCGTGAATAGTACGGAAACAAACGAATGACACAGCTTATTAAGAGATTAAATCATTGATTATCCATCAAATTTTGTCAAGAAAGATTTTGCAATGCTATGCTTCATTAAGTAGGCTAGTTAAGGGATATACGAGTACAGACAGCAATCTTTTATAAATATTCTAGCATCGGACCATGCTATATTGCCCCTTATATCCCTTCAACAACCTATATACATGTAACAATGATTTTATAATAAAAGCCCAATTTTTAATAAAAATGAATTTGTAATTATGTCAAGGTTTTATTTTGTCCTAATTTAATAAAAACCTAACCCACTATCCTTTTATTACGAATTTATCTGATAAAATGCATATCTTAGATATGATCGCCCGATTTCCTGATTGGATATATGATAGAATTTGATATACGGTCTAAGACTCACAGTAATCGGTTCAAATGCCACAACATCCGGTCCAAGTGCTTTTATATGGTTCCTGGTTTAAGCCAATTAGTTACAGCCCCCTATTATCTGGTAAAAATCTAACAGTATCCGGTGCTAGTTCCATTGTACACGGTCTCTGTACAGTCTCAGTACATGTATCTGGTACATGTATCTGGTCACAGCCCCACAGTACCACACCACAATCATTATCATTATTATCATCGTCATCATCATCATTATCAATTATTTTGTTAATTATCATTAATGTTATCTTAGTAATCTTATTGATAATATACGCCGATTTGCTTTTCATAGGGATAACATCATAGCCAATAATAAGACACACTGCTAGTGTTAAACGATATCACACAGGAGTTTAAAGTACCATGTACACATGTCACAGGGTGAAAAAAATGTGCAGGCTGACCGGGAATCGAACCCGGGACCCTCGGAATACCGTACCCCGGCTGAGCTATCCGGCCGCTTACACATCTCCTTTCCTAAATAGTAAACAGTTCTGAACCGTGACATACTCCTCTGCTATTGAAATTCGTCCTTGAATTTCACAGAGTTACAGACCAATGTAAATTAAACTCTGAGCTATATGCAGTCATAGTCCCATGTTGGGCGCCAAATGTCACAGGATGAGAAAAATGTGCAGCCTGACCGAGACTCGAACCCGGGAACTTCGGAATACCGTACTGCGGATTTACCGACTTTGCTATCCGGCCTCCCCTAAATAGTTAACAGTTCTTAACAAACATACACCATTAAAGAAACTTATGATATTGAAGAGTTTTACGTCACACCAACTTTCTTTCTAGCTTTACATGGGGAGGAAGATCTCAGGCGCCCACTTCCTTTGCATTAATCTAGGCACAAACGGGGATCTTTGTAGAAATACCCGCGTTCCGTAAGCTATCTAGAAAGTTTCTCCACATAGAAAAATCCAAAGTCCTTTTTAGGATTTGAACCTACAGCGGTGAGGGACAAGTTGTTTGAAGTCAACGACCTTGACCACTCGGCCACGGACGTCCTTATAAAATATCGGATCTATCAAATAGCTTCAATTTCCGTTATCACTTAAATGGACTCCATTGAGATTTTTTGGACATGACGGGACTGGAATTAATTTTCCGAGATGTGTGTTTCATTTCTCGAGATGTGTATTTCATGTGTATTTCATTTCTCGAGATGTGTATTTCATTTCTCGAGATGTGTATTTCATTTCTCAAGATGTGTATTTCATTTCTCAAGATGTGTATTTCATTTCTCGAGATGTGTATTTCATTTCTCAAGATGTGTATTTCATTTCTCAAGATGTGTATTTCATTTCTCGAGATGTGTATTTCATTTCTCGAGATGTGTATTTCATTTCTCAAGATGTGTATTTCATTTCTCAAGATGTGTATTTCATTTCTCGAGATGTGTATTTCATTTCTCAAGATGTGTATTTCATTTCTCAAGATGTGTATTTCATTTCTCGAGATGTGTATTTCATTTCTTAAGATGTGTATTTCATTTCTCAAGATGTGTATTTCATTTCATTTGATGTATGTCTATACCAATAACTTGTGTGCACAATTTCAGCTCCGTTTTTCCAGAATAATTATTTTAATTGTGAAATCAAAAATAAGAATTTCAATATTTTTATGGGTATAATTCTTAATTTTAATGTTTTGTAAATCTTTCTGGTTTAAGTGACCCAGTCGATCATGTAGGAAATTAAAATTTTATGTTTCTTTAGATCATTGAACCACATTCCTTTAACCTGCCTTTAATATTGTAACGATTTGAAACGGTAATCGAATAAATAAATGTGCAGATATTTTAAGATTCAAAGTTTGATTTTTTGACACGATCCTTGGGTTTAAAATATTCGACATGAATAAACATATTTCTTTCTTCAGAAAAAAACCCCAAAAACAACAACTTAAAACAACAACAAAAAAACAATGAGATATGTTTTCCTGTTGACATTTTGAAGGAACTTGACAAAACTATTCTTAGACCAAACCTGAAGTGCAGTTTAGTTAATATAAATAGGCACGGACATTTTTCAATGAGTTCAAAATAAATAAAAATAAATAATTAAAACGGAAAATTATACAAAAGATGATAAGAAATAAAATTTTAAAAGTGGGTGATTTTTAGCTTGTTTTTGAGTTTAAACAATAAATATGATTATTTTGGAAACACGGAGTGAGTGAATGTTCAGAAATTTTGGGAAAAAAAGTAATTGATCTAAGCCTATTGCAAATTTCAACACAACTTGAAACAAATACAGTCCCGTCATGTCCGAAACCCTTAGTGGAGTCACTTTGAAAGTATGCATAGATCAGAATTTCAATAATCTTCATATTTGAGATTTAATTTTAAGGGGAAAAACAACTCTTACCCTTACATTTATTCGGTTTTAGGAAAGAAAAATACACTGTAGCAAAGTGAAAAGCTTACCTATTGCCAGAAGAAATAAGAGTGAAAACATCTTCATTTGTCAGCAAGATTTACAATGTTGTTAGGTAATTCTTTAATCGTGACAACGAACGTACATACTCAACTAATATGAGGACTTTTCAGTAACCTTTATAAACTTGTTATCTTTAAATTTAAGATAGTATTTTCGAAAAATGAAATGATTGATGAAAAACGAAATACCGCTAGATTGAACATGTTCATATAATATTATAATCATATTTATTGAAGGATTATTTAATTTTCGGAAATTCATAAACGGGTGTCATAACCATACCTATAAACTTCGTTTCCGTAACTCCCTTTTTTCTGAAAAATGGACAACAGAGGTTTTTTTTAATCACTTGTGTATAACCTTTGTCATCCCTATCCGAGTGATAAGTCTGTCTAGCCCTCCGGCCACAGCAGTGGGTTCAAACCTCAAAATGTACGTTGAATAGTGTAGTTTCACGTTGCCGTTTGTCTTTCTTATCAAAAAAAAGGTAAGCCCATCTCACACAGAACACACGGCTTACACGGTTGGCCACCCGTGTAAACCGTACATACAACCGAATCAACCGTAGTGTTATCCGAGTAACAGTCGGGCCATTCGAGTGTATCCGTGTAAGCCGTGTATGATTTTTAAAACTTTTAAAAAACTGACACGGATGTCATGTCCGTGAATGGTCGTATTAGCAACCGTACAAGACCGTAAGAGGCCGTGTGAGACCGTATGAGACCCGTACATACAACCGTATTTGAATTCCCCTACGAGTGAGTCCAACCGTGTCGAGATCGTATACAAATCGTATGGAATCGTTCGAGACCGTCCCAAAATCCTACATCCAACATTATTAAAACCCGAATATCACACGATCATGGTACGATTTACACGACTGCACACACGGTTTCATACGATCGCCATACGACCAATACGGTTCAAGTACGAATCATACACGGCAGACACGGTATAGTACGGGTATACACGGTAGCGCACGGCCTCGTACGATCTTACACGGCTTTTTCATTGAATATTAAATATTTAGGAAATAGTTTTATTACGCAGCTTCTACTTATTTCTGAGAGTTTTCTTTGAAATAACTGACTTTATTATTAAGGCACTGCTTTTAAAATTATCCCTTTGCAAAAATTAATGGTTCTCATAGTCCCTTGGTCTTGGTCCCTATTATATCATCTGTAATCCCTGAGGTAGTTTCGTTGTTACTTTCCAATGTTATGTTCTACGTTACGGCCAACAGGTACTCCTGCGTCCGCTAGTAGACCCTCCTCTAGCCACACTAGGGCATGGTTTGGTCCTCTTGGTCGGCATTAACTGTTACACCAGTGTATCGTATCGTAGGTTGTGCAACATGACGCAGGCAAGGAATAGGGACTTCACACTTTCTGTTTTCTTATAAACTGTTGCATGAAGCAGACATTGAAATCTATTGGCCAATATTCCGATGCATTATCCATCACTCTTCTGGCACGGGACAGTCTGTAATTAAATATGCGCTCATCGTGACCAAGGTCCATCCTTGAGTGGGGCTTCATCATCCAGGTCATCAATGGAAATACATTCTCACAGGAAGAAGAAGGACAGGTTTTCCTTCAGGCCTGTCAGCGGCCCTGGATTTGGGAAACCTAGTTCACCACCTTCCACCAACTGCCTCAATTCAGAGTCGTTGAACACTTAAAAATCGGATGCTGAACCATACTCCGCCACTGATGCCCATACGATCTTGTAGTCGGCATCTGCCAATGCCAGAATGATCATGGAGAAAAAGCCCTTGTAGTTGTGGTAGAGTGATCCAGATTTTGGTGGAGCCTTGATAGGAATATATCTGCCAACCAGGGCACCACAAGCATGGGGGGAATTCCACTTGATGTTGAACCTGTCACTGACTTCCCTCCATTTACCTGGCTCAATATGTGGTGGCTTAACTTCGGCTTTTAATGTGTCGACTATGGCCTCCAGGACGGTTGGTATGAATTTGGAGATTGTATTGTCTGCTACACGGAAACTGTACTGTCTGAATGTTACACTAGTGGTCATGTTTCTTAGTGTGATTGCAAGCATGAGTTCAGGCTCCAATGGCTCTCTGAACATAAATAATAGTAAACAAACATTTATCAGCGACATTTATTTTAAAACTCTCACATATATATTTATACGTACTTCTTCTATCGATCATTGAGATTAGTATTAATAATTCATGCTATTTATACTTTGCAATTTTTTCCCTGGAAAAAAGATATAATATTATTGTTAATGTCCAATTGGATGTCCTCTTAGATATCTTTGGCCCAACGCGTCTTACCAACTCCCCAAACAAGTCGGCATCAACACGGAGGAAGTTCTTGTAATACATAGGGTCCTCTCTGTTTAGTTCTTGTAGCAGAGTCTCATATTTACCAAGCATGGTCCTTCTGTTGAGCCATTTTCTTGTCCAAATTTGCCTCCTTCTTCTCTGTCTTATGTTGGTTTGATTTTGTCTCTCCTCACGTCTTCTGGCCAAAATAATCTCAATGTCTATTAGTCTAATCATTATTTCTAGTTCCTTTATTGTTGTTTGTTGCATCTGCTATTGTTTTTATTATTCGTTGAGAATTCGAAAATTTATGAAGCCAAGCCATAAAAATGGGTAAATTTATATCAAAACATACATGAATGTGTGATAATCCGAGCATAACTCGAATAAAAGTCGGCGGGATCCTATGTTAACCCTGTCAAAGTCGAGTGAATCGAGTAAAAGTCGTGATTAATCGTACCAGACCGTAGTTGGAACCGAACAACATTCGTATATATTCGAATGCAAATCGTCTTCAAACTTTGCTTGACCGAGTATATCCGTGCTTTATTCGTAAATACTCGTGCTATATTCGAGTCTAACTCGTACCAACTAATCCCCAGGTACGGTTGGAGTCCAATACTCGTACCAGTCAACCCGTGTTTAACCGAGTATACCGTGTTAGGACCGAGTGTCCAACCGTGTTTTGTGTGAGACGGGCTGATAGTCTACACTATAGTAGAAATAATTGTGTTTTTTTTTCATTTCAAATTAAACAATAAATAATTTCAGTCATATATGACCTTTAACGTTAGCTAAGATTTGTATATACATGTACCTAAAAGTCAACATTTTCTAACTCGTAATGTGGATTGAGGGCTAGTGTTTTACGTTACATTTTACCGACATGCTTTTCATACTATGTTAAACAAAACGGTTGATGTTCAAGTTCTCAGTCAATGTGATAAATATAAACAAACAGATATATATGAATATCACATCTGCCGAGTAGAAAACCACAATCATGTGACAAGCATTGTTTTCCGAACGTCAATTCCGGTTTCTGGTCAGGCGCCGGGCATAGGGCAGTGGCCATTTCACTTCTACCATTATAACCGCTTACACATCTAGTTTTAACATAGACAATATGCTTGATTTTGAAACAAACATTTATTTATTAAACTGCCCTTGCAAAAGTACGCTTCCTGTAACAAGCTAATACTCAGTATTCCATATCAGCAAGCATGGTGTTGTTCCGAGTTGGGCTCAAATCCACGATATCTGGGTAAAGATGAAGGTGGTGGAGGAGCTGACGTCAGATGGGTGTGGGGGAGAGATCTCAAATATGTGTGTGTGTGTGTGTGTGTGGGCGGGGGGAGATCTCAGATGTGTGTGTGTAGGGGAAGAGATCTCATATGTGTGTGTGTGGGGGGGGCGGGGGAGAGATCTCAGATATGTGTGAGGGCGGGGAGAGATCTCAGATTTCGGTGTGGGTGGGGCAAGAGATCACAGATGTGTGTGGGGAGAGATCTCAGATATGTGTGTGGGGAGAGAGATCTCAGATGTGTGTGTGTGTGCGGGGGAGAGATCTCAGATGTGTGTGTGGGGGGAGGGATCTCAGATGTGTGTGTGTGGGGGGGGAATCCAGATGTGTGTGCGGGGGGGGGGGGGGGGTAGAGAGATCTCAGATTTGTGTGGGGGAGATATCTCAGATGTGTGTGTGTGGGGGGGGGGGGAGATCTCAGATGTGTGTGCGGGGGGAGAGAGATCTCAGATGTGTTTGTGGGCTGAGTGAGATCTCAGATGTGTGTGTGGGGGAGAGATTGTGTGTGTGAGGGAGATCTCAGATGTGTGTGTGTGGTGGAGAGATCTCAGATGTGTGTGGGGGGAGAGATCTCATATGTGTGTGTGGGGGAGATCTCAGATTGTGTTAGGGGGGAGAGATCTCAGATGTGTGTGTGGGGGGACTCTCAGATGCCTTCTTTGTATAATGTCAGTGTTGGGGGAGAGATCTCAGATGTATGTGTGGGTGGGGGAAGAGATCTCAGTTGTGTGGGGGGGAAGATATCTCAGATATGTGTGTGTGTATGTGGGTGAGATCTCAGATGTATGTGGGGGAGAGATCTCAGATGAGTGTGTGGGGGGAGAGAGATCTCAGATGTATCTGTGTGTGTGTGGGCGGAGTGAGATCTCAGATGTGTGTGGGGGGGAGAGATTGTGTGTGGGTGGGAGATATCAGATGTGTGTGTGTGGTGGAGAGATCTCAGATGTGTGTGGGGAGGGGAGAGAGGTCTCAGATGTGTGTGTGGGGGAGAGATCTCAGATGTGTGTGTGTGGGGGGGGGATCTCAGATTGTGTGGGGGGGGGAGAGATCTCAGATGTATGTGTGTGACGGGGGGGGGGGGCTCTCAGATGCCTTCTATGTATAATTTCAGACATAAGCGGACACTTGAAGTACATGTATCCTCTACTGACTTTCCGTAATCTAGCTGGATGTCTTTTAAAGATGATAGAATCAAAAGCCCGTACCGGGATTCTTACTTACGGTGGTGAAAGGCAAATGCTTTGATGTACACACTCCATAACGTACGCATCGAATAGAGAAAAAAATATACGGTTGCTATAATAATGCCGGAAACAGTACATTAACCGTTGTAGGGATTTTTGATTACTCTAACTACAGGGTTTGTTTTGCAGTTTTTATTTTTCCTTCAATTTCTATCTGCTCTATAAGGTCTTACCTTTATTTGTTTAACAAGGTATTTAGGGTTATCATATTTATCTGATATAGACTGTGAAACCAGTTTTTATCTCTTTTTTATCTCCTAATTATCACTTTTGAGTACACTTCATTTTAGAGAAGCAGACAAATACACACATTTACATGTATAACAGCAAAAATGTTTAATACGCGTATATACCATTTAAAAGCACATTATGCCTCACAGATGAATATCTTTCTTTATCTTTATAAATGTCAAATATGTGTTCAAAATTTTTTGATGCATATAAGATGTTAAATTATTTACTAAAGTAGCGCTTAACGTACAATAATTAATGTGTATTTAACAAGGAAGGTAACAACACGTAGGTTTTAAAGTATCGTAATAATGAGTTATCTATCTTACTTAACGGGTTATCAAAGCTTAAATGGTCAATGACTAGGTAACAATAAAACATGATATTTTGCCATAATTGTGTTCAGTTTAATACTTTAAAAAATAATTAATCGATAATCAACGTGGCCAACGAAAATTTCTTTAATTAAAATATCGAGTGAAATGTATTGTTAACGTTAACTTATAATTAAAAAGAGGTGAGGCAGTCTCTTTAAAATTTAACTTTTATATTGTATCAAAAAAATTCTTTAAATTATTAATTTTGGATCAAACACCATGATAATAATTGCCAATCTGTAAAATATATTTACTAATTCTATTTAACATGACAGCGGAAAAATCGGTAAAATGTCACTTTAATATTGGCGCTATCGCGACATCTACATTCGCAAAATTTAAAGAGACGACCGTATATTTATTCATATACTGTACACAGTATTGGACTCAATTTAGATTTATGCGGGAAACATAAACTGTCGTACTGTAACTATCGGACTGTCAATATCGCACCGGCGCTTTGTCACCATACTGTCACAGTGTCACCATCGTACTGTCACCTTTGAACTGGCGCATCTTGCCGTCGTGCTGCTGTAGTGATAGAATTGTACTGTCGTATTTTGCGCTTTTTGTTCTCAGAGAAATTGCAATGGCCCAAACGGGACACCATATATTCAGGAATCGGTAGCGCAGACTATTTACCAGTGTTGGCAACTCGGTATGAAAAGTAGTATATGCGGAATATGTAACGTGAGTTCCAACGGGCGGATTCTCCAATTGCTTTGCGCAGAGACGGTCATCCACGTAATAAGTGCATGAATATTAATTCGGGTTTTATTAAAGTATACAAAATCTGTAAACAGTTTACGTGTTTTATCAATATTTAACCTTTCAAAATCAATCTCTCAAACTGAAGATAACTTGAATTTGTACATAGAAGGCAAGCGTTTGTTGATAATGACCCATTGAAATAGATAAAAGGCAACCATACTTTGCTTACATTTGCTGTGGCAATATTAAAATTTTCTTTCTCAATGCTTGTACAAGTAGCTGATATGAAAATGAAAATCCATATCCATTCATTATTTTATTTTCAGAAAACAGAATAAATATTTAAAGGCACAGTCAGCCTGAGAAATTAATTATGTTCTTGTTTTTTTTGTGTGCCTTTCTCTTTTTCTCTGTAGGACGACTAGTGAATTCATGTGTTTATTTATACATTGAATAATGTTTAATTACTAACTTAGAACATATAATATGTTTATCTCCGGAAGAGAGTAGCGCTTTATATGAAATAATTGCTCATTAACAAAGCAAAATGTAAACGAAGTGTTATTTCAATTTCCATATAAAATACCTCATCATTTAAATTGTACTACTTGCCAAAGAAGCCAAAAAAAGGTTCTACTATATGGACGATGAGAAAACACTCGGAAACTTAATAGGACACTAAAAGCTAAAATAAACCTTTTAAAATTTTAAAATTATTTTTTGGGGGGCTTAATGCACCTGAAAAAAATATAAATGATAAAATATTTTTTATAAAATTATGCAAATCAACACTGTCCAATTTCGTGAAAAAAGCTCCTGTTCATGTAACTTTTTAATTCGGATAGTTCGACTTTGGTGGTACGCCCGTGTCGTACGGCGGTGGTGCCGGGTTGAAGCCACCTGGTGGGTACACAGCTTGGTTTTGTACCGAGGAGGACGGATATTGTGGTTGACCCTGGTGCTGACCGGATACCATGATAACAGCTGAAAAAAAAATTGTTATCTCTATTAAACCTTATTATAAAATACTTCCATACGATTTTATCATTTAAATGAATTCAATCCTAATTTAAGGCACATTGCACCATAAAAAAGAATTATTGTTTTCCTCTTTAGAAAGGGCATTTAACTGTTTCGCAACATGGTAATAGTTTAGTAAGAGCATATTAGGTACACTTTTCTGTGAAATTATTTTGCATTAAAGAAGCAAAATATAAAATAGGTAGTATTCTACCCATACAAAATAATAAATCACTATAACAATACTAATTGCAAAAACGCAACAGAGGCAAAATACGGTTTATACATTAATAGGCCGTTAGAAACATAAATATATACGTGCATATTTGATGCTATTTTTATACTTCTTCGTAAAGTATTTCAATCAATATAAGGCTTTTCAAAATGTGTTCAAGGTGCTCAAAAATACTTCCAAAAATGATTATTTGCTGATAATGATTAATTGCAATTATATTAATCAATCAAAATATAAAATTATTGCCAACGTACCATATTCTGATGAATTTTTGCTAACATTGATTAATAATAAAATTGCTCTATCGCCATATTCATATCTTTCAATCTTACCTGATTTGAATGCGTGTTGCTTTAGTTATTTCTTCAAATGATTTTTGCTCCAATTTTGAAATACTTATACTTATTAATTTCTATATTGATAAAATGCCAGCTTATTGTTGCTTTTGTTACTTCTTTGGAAGAGTAATTGATTATACTGATTAATTAATTGCTCGACAAGCTTTAAATGATACAGATGATAAATCGCGTATTAAATTAATAAATTGCTATAATAATATTGATCCATTGACAGATTACCTGGAGCCTGAGGCTGTTGAATCATCATACCAGTTCTGTTGTTGTTGTTTGAACACAATTTAAAGCATCCAAAACAACAAAGAGTTATGGCCGCAATACAACCGATTGATATTAGCACTGGCACCCACCTAAAACAATAAATTTGTGCATAATTAATTATGAATTAAAAATTTTCTTCATTCATCATCATCATCATCATCATCATCATCATCATCATCAACAACAACAACAACAACAACAACAGTAGCAGCAGCAGCAAAAGAGTCTCTCTATCAAGCTTTTTTTACATATTTTTGAGGAGAGTTTTGATTGTCTACAGATTTTAAAGAACGTATCTAAAGATGGTTTGAACATAAAACGGTTGGCATTTAAAACGTGTATCTGAACGTGACGAATTTTGTAAAGAGTACAGCTGGCACGATTGTCATTCAAATAACACTTTGATAAACTTATAATAATAAACAAATGCTAATCAAATAACCCAAATGTCTAAGATGAAGTAGAATATCAATCCTGTAATCAAGTCATCTGTTGCCACACCACAATTGGTGCGAGTCCCCTCTGATATTTCTGAACGATTTTAATATGAATAAGATACATCTTGTTGCTTGCTCACATGAAGTAGATGGTGCTAGTGAGAGGGTTACATAGTTGTAGTTGAACCCGGCATCTCTTTATACGTGCAATACGTGTAATGTATGATTTGCAACCAGCGTCTTCATCCACCCGAGTCTCCTGACATCAATCCGGGTTTCCATCCAACACAAGCGTGTAACCAATAATTGGAAATTAGTTATATGATTCACAGGTGTGCCAGAATTTGTTAACAAGAATATCTTTAGACTGAAATTTACATTTTGATATAAGGAAGGTAATTATAAACTTACGCATGTTGTGACCACCAGGCACTGCACGAACTGGTTCGTCTGTAAGAGT
Organism: Ruditapes philippinarum; assembly: GCF_026571515.1. Classification (NCBI taxonomy): domain Eukaryota; kingdom Metazoa; phylum Mollusca; class Bivalvia; order Venerida; family Veneridae; genus Ruditapes; species Ruditapes philippinarum. The sequence goes on along the minus strand of NW_026852366.1, from coordinate 39,612 downwards.
CTGTCCGACGAAAACTACTACTGCAGCATTCTAGATCTGGTGTCGTTGGAGTATATAGTATGTACGTTTTATCACAACAATAATCCGGACACCACTCTTCATCTTGTCGAACTCTTAATAAAATTAAATGCATTAGCTGTTTGACAAAAAACAGGCGTAAAAATCAGTCTTTGAATATTATATCGTTGATATAAGTATTGTATATCTATAATATCAGAATTTGTACTAGAGGGTTGTGTTATATAAGCGTGAATACAGAATCTAACATAAGTTGTCGTTTCATATAAACGTATGTCAAGTGTGTCTGAAAGAAGTGTTAAAAAGTGAGCATTCGGCGAGCTTTTGGAAATAATAGACCGGCGTGTTTTCACGTATTTTTTATCCGTTAATGCATATTCATTTCTTCGTTACCACCGTGCATATCCAGTAACGCAGGAATGTGCAAATAACGTTAAGTAACGCCTTATCTGTGCAAAGGTATTACCTAAACGAATAACACAGTAAGTAATCGAACCAAAATATTTTAGTCTAAATAAAATTCAAAGAAATGAATTAGAGCATGCGACTGATAAGATATAAGACTTAAATCGGCATTACATTTTTTTTCACTAAAATGTTTACTTTTTCAGATCATTCGTGAGAAGGACAACCTGATTACCATTTTGAGGGTGATTTTTGTTTTTCTTCAAATTAATATGTACACTTAACACATTTAAAACTTTAGTTTTTCATATTCTGTATACCTAAGACATTTGTCAAACTATTAAAAGAAGGAAGCTGGTAAAATTACAATAAGCTACTTTTTATGAGATAACCGCTGTTGCTTCGGTGCTTCATTCGCGAATTCGGCGTAACCTCGAAAAAATAGTCTCAATTACTTTTTATCTCCTTAACAAAGTGTAATATGACACAAGTAGATGGGAAAATGTGTCACATACACCGAACATAAAAAATCATAAAGTAATACGTACGTTATTGCAGTTACAGATATCAACAAAACTAAAAATCGCCGCAAATTGCTAGTCAGGTCTTGTAAAATGATCTTGAAAAATAAACATTTTCATGGAACTATTTTTGATGAGGTTGAAAGTATAATGACTCAGCAACCGCATGTTCTAATTCATTTCTTCCATTTTGGTGTACAATAAAAATTCTTGTTTATTAAGATATTGCGGTGGTCGTTTTAGCAACTATATTGAACAATTATCTGTGTTACTTTTGCACACTTCTGCGTTACTGGATATACACTGTGGTTATGAAGTTTTGATGCAGACTGTACTCAAAAATATCATATAAGATTATTATCATTACATCTAGTACTAGGTAAGGAAAAAAATAATTAACGATCAAAGATAACAACATACCCATAGTTGTCAGTGTAAGCCTTGCAACATTCACTAGCATATACTGTATTATCTGTTGAAAGATTTTATTTATTATATGACTGACAGTTTAAGGGGTCTCTGTGACTGAGTAGGCATGGTCACTGACCTTAAGTCACTATCAACTTATAACTTCTCATCTGGTCTAATGTAGGAAGACACGTTCAAGCATAATTTCAGACACAAGTTTGATCTTGAGAAGAACCATGTTGGACTAACGACATATCCTAAGTTTGTAGGACAGCAGCTGCTATCCCTTACATACAATTCAGACCTCAACCCCATAAGTGATAAAAAGTCAGCTACCGTTACTACTCTGCCATGGTGACCTTAATTACATTTTATTATTTTCAAAATAATAGCGTGTACACGTCTGTCATATATCAAATCAGTAAAACAGTTGTGAAAATAATAAGCTTTAATTAAAGTATACAAAATTTTAAACTATAAAAATAAATACATTACACATATAATATAATTTAATTTAATTTATTAATGTCATTAAATTATATTTACCTAAGCAAAATATCGAAAATATCAGAAAAAGAAATGCAATGGCTGCCATCTTGAGAACTTCCTTGTTTTCTATGCAAAACGTTTCATTGATTCAATACTGATAAAACTAATCCGAGGTATTTACCAAAACGTTACAGCATTTTTATCTAACGAAACATTGATAAATGGGGGACAAAAACAATCTTGAATTCTTTGATATCTCGAAACATTCAAGTAGATCCATGTAGTTTATTGCAAGGCGACGTATATTAAAACGAATCGAGCACATCGAGGAGTTTAACTTGACAGTTATCTCAGTTATAAAGTCCCAAAACTTTCCTATCAGTACCCCCCCCCCCCTCTCACCGCAAATCCCCTAAAGACATATTAATGTTCGAAAATCAATTCTACGTACGTCACGAGCGGAAAGAAGACTTTATTTGTTTTAGATTTTTGTCCATGTACATTCAGAATCTATTAAATTTCGGAGGATTTATTGTCAAAACCTTTCTAATAATTGTTTTACTAGCCGGAAAGTTGTAAAATTAAATTACAACGATTTATGCTTAGAGATCGTGTATACAAGTTTATTCTTAAATGATATGTCATCACGTTAATATGAGTGGCAATGATCAAATGGCGTACAATAACGTTAATTACAACGGTTTTTGTGCTTAGAAACATACAGTCGCATTAAATGCAACGATGATTTATGTTTGGGTGACGTATAATCAAGTATATTACAAGGATCATTGCCTAAAGGTTTAAAAGCCTAAAGCATAAACTTTGAATGTCTTACATAAATGAGCTGGGACACTTTAAACAGAAATGTATGCAAAGATAGTTAAGAAATATACTTAAGAAATAAAGAAAATAACTTAAGAAATAAATTGTTAATCGTATTGTTATGCTTTTCTTAGCCCGATTTGAGTGAAAAGCGTTCAAACGCTTTTCATTTGGGGTCATTTATTTACAGTTTGAACAAGTTTTCTGGGAAAAAAAGAAGTGCGCGGATGATCTGAAATTTCGTGCAAAGAATAGTGGTCTAAACTTTCATCAAATGATACATTTATCTGAAAGAATTTTTTCAGTCCCATTATGTCAAAAAACCTGAGGTGAGTCCCTTTAAATGTCGTATAATTGCATTAATTCCAATGATTTATGCTTAATTAAATGACGTATCTTCACGTTAATTTCAATGATTTATGCTTAAATGACGTATAATTACGTTAATTACAATGATTTATGCTTAAATAACGTACAGTCAAATTTATTGCAATGATTTATCCGCATCTTTAAGCATAATTATGCTGAGGGCAATTAAAAATTGAAATTTTGTATTATTGCGACAAAACTCTAAAAAAGGGGGGCCCCTCGAACTCAATATAAAAATCCAGACCCATTTTCACGAAGTGGTCCAACTTTTACGAACTTCTTGATGATGCTTTTATCAAAAATATTAAAATAAATGCCAATGTATAAGGGGAGGTAAAACATGCAATCTTAAAATATTTCAAAATTGAATTACCTCCCTTGGGGATTTATTTTCTTCAAAATACGAAAAAATGTCACATGAGTAAAGCCAGAGCTGGAAAAAAAATTATTAATGGCAGATTTGAAAAAAATGAAGAATCTGTCTTTAGTTATTTAATTTTGGTTTCGCCGTTACCAGCCGTTGCTATCATCACTCAAATTTTGAAGATTTTATTACAGAGGGATAAGCAGCTCTAAAGATGGACCTTTTTCCTGTCCAGACCCACAATCCTTTGCTCGAGATTTAATGGCTTTTGATGATGATCGATTTCCGCCATCTTTTTAATGGAGATTTTACCGTACCGAATGTGGTTACAATAATTTTCCCATACACTGCAGATAATAATTATCATAATTATTCCTAATCTTTATTCTTTTTTCATATTTTCACAAGTTATTAGTTCGTCATTTTTTTTTTGATTCTCGTAGCGAAAACAAGAATACATGGCGACAAATTTTCTCAGAAAGATGAACTTTACCTGAAAACATATCGTGCAATATGTATTTAATTTAATTTTCCAAAATTTGATAATTTTACAAAAAAATGGAAATCTTATTCTATTAGTTAATTAGAATAAAGATCCGTTCCTGCATGAAAGACATTTTACAATGTCACCAAACCTTCTTGCAACAGGCTCAAGAAAAAAGATGTGGGATAAAAAATAAAAAAGACGAAAATGGACTGTTTCAAGCATAAAAACCGGCTTATTCCACAGACTGTAGTCGTCGATTTTTTCATAGGTTGTCTCGTTTTTCGTTTGAACGGGGTGTCTTTTCTATGCATGGATCACTGCTTAGTGTTCTTTTCTGTCTTTCTCTTTTGGATATTCACCACCAATGTGCTTTAATTCACCGTATTTTGAAATGTTTCATTCTTTGTTATCGCAAACATTCCCCTCGTTAAATATATCATATCGTCATTTATTTGATAAAGCAATAGAGTGACTGTCCCATTCACCGATATTCATATAAATTGTCACATTTTTATATGCTGTTATTTGGTTTCATGTCGCACCAATACAGTATAGGTCATATGGCGACGTTCCAGCTTTACTAGGGAAGGAAAACCTCAGGAGCCCTTCCGTGCATTATTTCGGGCACGAACGGAACCCTGAGTAGAGCCACCGGCGTTCCTTAAGCTAGTTGGATAGCTTCCTTAATTAAAAGAATCCAAAGTCCTTGTCGAGATTCGTACCCACAGGAGTGAAGGGCAAGTCCTTTGAAGTAAATGTCATTAACCACTCGGCCACGGACGCCCCCATTTTAATTGTCACAATAGAATATAAATTGCTTAGCATCGTCCTAAAATGAATAGTTCATTAAAAATTAATTGTTAAAGTGTCGGCGGGTACATAATTATGTTAATGTTATATTATACAAAACTGTGTCTTGTTCATGAAAGTAAATGATTTAACCAAAGAGTCGTTGGTCAGAGCCCTACTTGGTCTATGACGACGTTCAATCTTTTAAATGAGACGAAGAGCTATACATTTCTCTTACATTTAACAACATCTAAGGACTGATTCGTTTACAAGTAAACCCCTACCCCCATCACCGCTGCTCTTGAGCGTAGAATAATTATAGTATTTTACTTCCCGCTATCATCACATTCAATGGTTTATGCAGTGGTTATAATTTTGCATGATTAACGCGTTGTATGGGGTATTTGCCGGCTTATTAAAAAACAAACTTTTATGGCTTTCCTGTCTTCGTGTTTTCGCCCCTCTAAAGTCGAAGGCAAACGCACTTCGCCATCGACTTTAGAGAGGCGGAGACACGAAATGGCACAAATAGGCCACCATAAATTTCAGTTGATAATTGAAAGCCACTTTCATTGTAATTTGTTATATTTATATGCATTTCCCCCATAACAAAATGATTGGTTGAGCAGTCCATTACAAATTAATTACTTTATCTGTACACTGTACAATGTATCTGTAATTACTTTATTTATACAAAATGTTTAAATTATCCCAAGCATCGGTCTGTAAAGAAGCACCGGTTATGTGGTTAATGTCTCCCTATCACGAGTTCGATTTGAAATACGGTTACAACCTTTGTTGTTCTAGCATTCCAGCACTGTTAAGGCTCGATAGGCACTCGAGTGTGGTTCAAGAGATCTTTAATAATCGACCTAAAATAAATACATGTAAGTGAAAAGTGACATCGGTGAAAATTTTATTTACTTCCGTTTTCGACAGATAAACAGTAATTCGAGTATTGCGTGCGCAAAACTTGTATAAACATTCATAAATACGTGAGTTTTACCCTGTAATTGTATTTGTTATTGTATTTATTTTACTGATTAAATTTCCGATCCTTGTATGTAGCGTTTATTAGACGCTGATTTTAACCGCCTACATGGTCGAGGGGTTAGAGTCGATGACTTCTCTCTGGCGTGGGTTCGATCCCCGGGAGATGCTTTGGTAGTTTAGCACGGAGGAAGGTAGTCTAGTACTGGTGTAACTCTCCAGGAACGATTATAAGGAAACTACCCGCCTATATGACTGAAATACTGTTGGGAAAAGGCGTAAAATGAAACAAACAAACAAATAATCAGACAAACAATTCAGATAAGGAAGTTCATTTAGAAGTCGTTTGAATACTAGGACTTGGACTGTTCAGTAGACCTTTTTATTTTGCATGTCTATTACGAACTTACAATTCCGAATAAAGAAGTTTCTTTCTTAGTTTAATAATATTTTATGTAAATATACACACAATATACAATTTCATAAACATAATCATGTGTGCATACAAAAGGGTTGCGCAAAAGGTTCTAACAACATTATCGTGGGCCCTTTTCCTGAGGTTAGTAAAAATAAGGTTATACTATTTGAATGAAGTTGTGTGATATCAAATTCTTATGAAATTTAGTTTTAAGTAATTTTTCAGGAACTAATTTTAACAAATGTCTTACGTGTAAATAAGAAAATATATATCGAATGAGAAATTGAAAGAAAAAAAATATAGAAATAGAAAATATAGATAAACATTATAATATAATAATGATACTAAGAATGACTAAATTTAGTTATTTAAATGTATAAAGTATACAGTTATAAGTCAATCGTGTTTCACTTAAAGATCTTGTAACACATTATTTTTATGGTTTTATATACAAATTATGCTGCTCAAATTACGATTTATCGATATTGTAAGTTCCAAAAATCATTTTTTATAAAGATATTACCGAATTTAATATTTCATGTAAATAAAGGGAGGTAATTAGAATTTAGTTTTCTATTACTTCTAAGTCAATTTTTCCAATAAGAAATGAATGCATATAATTTAATGATTACCTTAAATATGTACAAATATTTGCAATACATATTTTACATATTCCTCGATTTTTGAAAATTGGCAAATTTCCATAATTACATTCATATATAACTTAATGAAGAGTGGTATGCAATCTAAATTACAAAACATACAGGATCTTTAAAGTTACTTTTGGCTTTTGAATTTAGAGTTATAACGATCAAATTTTGAGAAAAAAGAATAAATGATAAAAATAATAGATTGAAATAAAAGAATTATTGTAAAAGTTACAAAAAACTGCCAAATAAATGAATAAATAAATAAATACGAAGATGTTTAAAAGTCAAGACAACTTTGATGATCTATACCGATTATCTGTGACTTAATGATAAAAAATTCCCCATAATTATTGACAATATTGACCTGAGACTAATAAATTTTCGATAGGTTTTTGGTTTGTTTCCGTAATTTATTACGATTCACTTAATAATAAGTAAGTTGTTGATACATTATCTGATACTTACGTCCCAATGGTAAGTAAAATAGCATAAGTAGGACAACAATCGCAAAATTGAGATTTCACCATTTTCAGAATTCTTTAATCATTTTTTAATTATATACAGCATTATTGGATGACTCATTTCTTTAATTCATTGTGTCTTTTCTTTAAAAGAATCATAACAGTTACTTTGATACATAGAAGTGCATGTAAATTTTCATAATTTCAATTTGTACAGTCGTACAATGAGTATTTGGTGTGCACAAAAACTTAGTAGTCAAGTTTCGCAAAATGTAATAATAATACATTAAAACAAAATTTTTCGTTAAGATTCGAACCTACATCCTTCGATTTCAAACAAAAAGTCTTAACTCCTCATCAGTAAGTCGGTTAATTCGGTTATTTTAAGTTATACATAAAGGCCCTGTCACACTAGACTGCGCTTTCAATGCGTTTTTGGACAGCGTTGTAAAATTTAACAAAGCGCCGCGAGATCGCAATAAAAAATGTGATATTTTTGATGACATGAAGACTTCACGGCGTCCCCACGGCGATCATGGTGATGCTGATGTACGGAGCTTCCGCGGCGATTGGCGATTGTCTGCGTTCGGACTGCGCTTCTGCGACGTTCTTTGCGCTTTCACAGCGCATTGACGGCGCTCAGACGGCGCTCTCGCGACGCCCTCACTGCGTTGAAATCGTAAAGCTCCGTAAAAGCGCCGTGCACAAGCAGTATAAGCGCCGTAAATACACCGCACAATCTCCGTACAAGCGCCGTGGATAACCATCGCGTTCATTTGGCGTTCGTTTTGCGCTTTCACGGCGCTCCTGTTGCGTAGTAGGAGATGCTACTGAGTTGCTACGGCTCCCTTGCTGCGATCCTACTGCGCCAATTTTAGAACGCCTAGTTTTTTTTAGCATGCTCGGTCGGCGTTCTTTGCGATGCCGGCGATGTTTGCGATCTTACTTCGCTCACCTCGGCGTTCTGAATTTTCTTTGGACGCCGTGAGAACACCGTCCTAGTATGTAAGGGGTTTAAACCATGTTTACAGTTATGCCATACTTTAAAACCCGTATGATTTACTTCGGAAACCGACAATAACCGACCACAGGTTATTGAATATTTATATGCCTTAGGTCAATATTGCAAACAATATATTTGATATTTTGATTGCTCTCTGACACGATCCATGTTTTTTTTATTGCACAAGACTGCACTCTGTAATGTTTACCAACGTTTCGTCATCAGTTGTAATATCATTTTGTTTCTTCCATTGCCTTACAACGGTTTAAGGGGGAAATATTTCGCTTTATTTACTTAAACTAAAGTAGGATTTGGTGTTATCTTAATGCAAACTTCAGATAACATTTTACTGTACTGTCCTGTCAGTAATATGAAGAGATCATTTCGCAATTCATTCTTGATGGTATATACATTACATGTACATAAATGTTTATAAATATATACTCGTCCGCAATAGATTACGTCTAAAGATTACTATAGATAGACGACTGTCCTAAATCATGTTGAAATCATTTCATCAATATGCGAAGATTACTTTACATTCTTTTTTTAGTACTCCTTTATTCTAGGAATGGGTTCGAGAGTGTTTCCATAAGCGTATATAGCTTCCAACACATTCGGACTAAAATAAATTTGTATAAACTATAAATAAATAAGCGGCTTTAAACATTTTTTTTCAGCCAACATTACATATTTTTCGCAGGAAAATGTTTGCTGTTAAAGATAGTTTGTGAGACTGACGACCTGGCTACCTTTAGGCTGATAATTTTTGCTCCGCCGATATTAGTTTATTGTTATTCACAACAAAACAACGCATGTAAAAGTGCACTTGCGGGTTTATTGAAATCATTGCTTATAACCACACTAAGATATCTTTCATTCACTTCCTTTACATACACATTCCTTGATTTAATAAATTGGTATTTTAAGAAAACATACGCGTTATCCTACACCAATGTTTACGTGATTGCATTTTTGACCTTGACCGACCTTGACCTTTCAAGGTCAGTGATAAGGTTTTCTTTTTTTTTCATTGTTGTCATCACGCTCTTCCTTAAAGTGTCTTTTTGTGAAATAGTAGATTTTATTCACATTCATACATTTGTGAAATACTAGATTTTGTATTCATATTCATACAGGCGTATAAACTTTATCTCTAAACACATGACGTTATTATATCACTTCCTGAAATGTTTGCTATTTCATTGGCTGAAATAATCTCAGTTATTCAAATCATCAAATTCTCTTATCGCTGGGGTAAAAAAATAATTTTCATAGTCATACAATTTTGATAGTGCCCCTTTTTCGTGTTTCTCTTGAGATAACGACTTTAATTGCCTGTTGTTCTTTTTTTCCCGTTTAAAATTCTTTATTTAGATACATGTACAAGAGCTTGAGAGTTACATGTAATGCGCGGAAGAAACATTCCATAGGAGGTTATAAAAGAAATCTTATGTAGCTGGATTTATGGCTAATACATTTCATTTAGAAATGATCTTTTTTTTTCTTTTATTCAAATTATGAGTTATGAATATAGATTATCATGAAAAGAGTCTTCGGTAAACCATGTTCTCTTTGTATGTACACATACACATAGTCACTATGAACTATGGACATTAAAAAATGTTTATGCTTAAAGCATTGTAAAATGTTTTTTGCTAATTAAACTGTATTGTATTGTATTGTATTGCATTGCATTCATTGCATTGCGTTGTATGGTATGATACATGTATTTAAAGCCGTGCTTTAGACAGGGTATATTTAAATATCTTTCGTTTAAAATAAATCAAAAAACCTTATCGATTAATGTTTTACACTTTCCCTTTTGAATGATTTTTCCATCTATCGCGTGACTAACGTTCTCTCTTTCCTTCTTTACTTTCCTTGCAAAAGTTATGGCATAGAATAGTGCTTCGGGAAACGGTTTTGAATTTTCTTGCTTAAAATATAGCCATGTATTTTGTAAATGTATATTGTACAACGATGTACCATATGTTGTGTACAAGTTGAAAATAAAATCATTCTTCTTCTTCTTCTCTTAAAATAAAGCAGACGGGTCTTTCTTACCAGCTAGAGAGTCGCCATATAACCTTAGCTATAAGTATAGCTATGAACTTATAAATTAACTTTTAAAAACAACAACAACAAAAAAAAAAAGAAATTGTTTAATGTGTACCGTAGCATATAATAATAATAATAATAATAATAATAATAATAATAATAATAATAATAATAATAATAATAATAATGATGATGATGATAATAATTATAAAATAATAATAATAACAGCAACATCAACAAGAAGAAGCAGAAGAAGAGAAGAAGAAGAAGAAGCAGAAGAAGAAGAAGAAGAAAAGAAGAAAAGAAGAAGAAAAAAAGAAGAAGAAATGAAGAAAAGTAAATAAATCTTTTGCATTATGACACTGTCCCCTTTATTAGTAGTTTCTTCCGCGAATTTGACACTCAATCCCTATCCCAATAAAAAAGTGCATAATCAATCAAAAAGAATCCCCCAAATAAAACATAATATAACATAAACTGGTAAGTCCCATCCTCTTAAGGGGAGAGCTGAATCCTTGAAAAACGAGCAAAAACAAATAAGGAAGTATAGATGCATGCAAGAATTTAAGTTCAATAATTATAGAAATAAAACATCGCTTAAGTTTCCTTCGCGACAACGTTTAATTTTGTTGTATTTTGTCTGTTCAAAAAAAAAAGTAGATTTAAAAATGTTCGCGTTTTAAATGGCCCAAGCAGGACACCGTAAAATAAGCAATAAGTCTTTATTGGGGGGGGGGGGGAGTACTTTTATCGATTTTAGGGATCCGTTTTGGTATTTAGTTTTCATGTTAAAGTAGCCTTGTAAAGTAATACACTAGTAGAAGTTACCCAAAATGTCACCTGGGTTGGTTAACATGATAGCAAATTCAATGTTAAAGTTTGAGCCTAGACTATACATACATAGTCAGAAATAATTAGGTTAGCGATAAAATACAGACAAAATAAATTGACCATTAATTTACATCGATAGCGCATGATGAAATCTCGCTAGTCGTTTTGAAATAAGTACATGCACTTTATTGTATGCACTTCAAACTTCTTTCTATACGGCAATTAAATGCATTTGTTGTTTTACATCTCTGACCTTTAAAACATCCGGTTTCATACTTGCCCTGTATAAGTATGTTATAAAGAAAGCTACTATATAGTGCTTTAACTAACAATGAATGCAAGTGTAACAAAGTTAATTTGAAAAAAGTCCATCGATACATAAAACAACAACAACAAAAAAGCAAAAACAGCCAGTACGATGTGGTGACATATACAAATAAAAAAAATCTAAAAAAAACCTTCCATGCAATGTTAACAGATTCTGGCAAAGTCACGTGGTAAAACCTATCGCTTATTGTTGTCGAAATGGGTAATCGGCAAGTTGTTCCGAATGGTCTAAGATTCTTTAATTTCTAAGATACAAGCGATTTACATGCTGATAAAACTTGGCAAACTGTTCGGACGCTTTTGAAATAACTGAAGAAAATAAGTCAGTATAAATCTTGCTGTTTCAAAATGAATATCTGACTGCATTAATCATGTTTGAATAGCATAGTTAGTTTCCATTACATGTATACATGGCGTTCGAAAGGTCAAAGTGCGAGACGATTTCATTAATGTTTACACATATTAGTTTTGTAATTTTTCCGTCTAATGACCAGAACAAGACAAAATATTGTGAATCTAAGTAATCACATTTAATGATCAGTATAAAGTTCATGCACCTATAATTAAAATAGGGGATTAAGTTTCGTGCATAAAAAGATTAACGTTACAAATTTACCTGACTCAGAAAAAGACAGCAACAAAACAAAACAAAACAAAACAAAAAAAACATGTTTTTTTTCTAGAACGAAATATATAATTATACTGTTTACATTGCGGTTATGATAAAAGAAGAACACGTAGGGTTGTCACCAAATCCGTTATGTTATGCATGCATAATTATGATAAAAGTTTTTATAAGTAGAACAATATTTCCCCGTTTCACGCTTTAGATAAACAATATTTTATTTTCACATAAAAGTACATTGAATAAATTTAAAGGATTGAACAGGAAGCTTTAAAAGTTTGTTTTTTTATAAAACTATCTCCGTAATCAGTATTTAAAAAGTTGTTTATAACAAAATCTGCAATATACGATATAATCTTAACTGTCATTTTTTCTTACGTATACATACTCTCTTTATAATAAGACTAGTATTCATTGCACTTATTCAAGATTCGTAACTGTTTACAAAAAGGAAAACTTCAATTTGCACATGTAAGACTTACATTAAGAAAAAGTGAATATTTAACATTAATTGCAATTAGTAATGAAAAAAGATAATGATTAGAAAACGTAGAATGAAGAAGTGAAACAAAAAAAGAAAAAAAAAGAAAGAGGTGAAAAGTACGGAAGAGCATTAGTGCCAGGTGTATGTTTTTTATTAACTCAAAATTTCGAGTTACTAATCTCGAAATTTTGACTTACTAACTCGAAATTTCGAGTTACTTATCTCGAAATTTCGAGTTACTAACTGGAAATTTCGACTAACTAACTCGAAATTTCGACTTACTTATTCGAAATTTCGAGTTACTTACCTCGAAATTTCGACTTAGTAACCTGAAATCTCGACTTACTAACTCGAAATTTCGACTTATTAACTCTAAATATCGACTTATTAACTCGAAATTTCGACTTATATTGCCTGATTTTCATTGGTTACCGGTGAAAGCAAGGATTAAATTCAAGATACTTTCTTTCGTGTGTAGCTGTTGCACATTGACAGAGCACCTATGTATTTAACAGAACAATTTAATATGGTCAAATTGTCCACACATACTGAACATATCCTTCGCTTTTTATGGAGGGGGGGGGGTTGTAAAATCACACTTTCCATATTTCCGTAATAACCGGATGTTTCTTTTTCTAAAGCACACATACAACCATCATGTGGAGATACAACAAGTCCAAAACCACCCTATTGTAAACTGTGCAACATTCATGTGTTAAATAAGTTTAAAATGGCCATTATACGCCAGTTAGTCACGTTTCTTTATACTAATAATGTTTTGTAACATTATTATTCAATATTTACTAAGACTTTGCATATTGTGTTGATAAAAATTGATAAAAGTGGAACTTGTTATATACATGTTGGAAATAATATAAAAGCATCCGATTTTACAAAAAATATAGTCAGTCCAACAAATTTGACAAAGGCCCCAGCACCCCTATTTTGGCCACTCCGCGATACTTTCCTCAGATGTCCCATATGATTAGTGAAAAGATATGTTCGAACAGGTGGGATACAATACAACGTCTGAAGAACGCCTGAACGTACATATTAAAGGAAGCCTTGTGTTTTTAGGTCGGGCGTTTACATGCCATTACTAAGTTTAAGTTTAACTTTAATAGTTTGTCCAGGCACCCGTCAACCGCACTCCCTACTATATCTTATATTATCTAAACTCTTGGTAACTCATAAATTTGGCCATTCTAGGAAACGTTAATAAGTCGAAATTTCGAGTAAGTAAGTCGAAATTTCGAGATAAGTAACTCGAAATTTCGAGTTAGTATCTCGAAATTTCGAGTTAATAAGTCGAAATTTCAAGTTAGTTAGTCGAAATTTCGAGTTAGTAAAAAACATACACCTGGCACTAATGCTCCTCCGTTAAAGAGAGAGAGAAAAAACTGCAACTTTACTATTTTATTATACACACATTTTTTTATTTTGTTGATGGTGTTGATTTGTTTGTTTGGTTTTTTAGCTTGTTTGTAGTTGCTGTTTTTGTTTTGTTTAAATTTATGTAAATAAAACGGAAAGAAGAAAGAGGTAAAAAGAGAAAGAACCGTAACTTTGTTGTTGTTGTTTTTTGTGAGGGGGTTGATATAAATATAAGCTTGAAAGTCGCCATATGATCTAAACTGTATTCGTTCAACGTAAAACCCCAATAGTAAGACAATTGTTACATTTATAAAGTCTTCAGTTATTTGATTCAAAACAGACCGTTCATTTTGGTACATGAGAAAGTGGACGAAACAGTGTTTTGTATTTTCAGTTTTAACCACATACGGAAAGGGGGCTTTCTATTACATTTTGAAAACATGTTCTCTCACATAGCTGATTTGTGCTCTTAGTCTTGTATGTAATATTTTATATCTTCTTTCATCTGGGTCTTTGGGGACATCTTTATTTATTTTGTATAGCCTTCTTCTTTTTTATGCCCCCGCCATGTAATGGCCGGGGCATATAGTGTTACCCTGTTCCGTCCTTCCGTCATTCTGTCATTCCGTCATCATCAGTTTCCGTTCATTATCTTAGTAACGGTTGCACACATTCAACTCAAATTTGACATATGGATATGGCATGAGAAAATACAGGTCATGTTCGAATTTGGTCATGGTTCGATGATTTTAGGCAGAGTTATGCCCCTTTTACTTTAAAATAGTATGAAATTTTCAGTTTCCGTTCATTATCTCCCCAACGGTACAACACATTCAACTCAAACTTGACATATGGACTTGTCAAGAGAAAATACAGGCCAAGTTCGAATTTGGTCATGGTTTGATGATTTTTGGCAGAGTTATGCCCCTTTTACTTTAAAATAATATGAAATTTTCAGTTTCCGATCATTATCTCCCCAACGGTACAACACATTCAACTCAAACTTGACATATGGATATGTTAAAGAAATGCGCAGGTCAAGTTCAAATTTGGTCATGGTTCAATGATTTTTGGCATAGTTATGCCCCTTTCACTTTGAAAATAATATGAAATTTTCAGTTTCTGTTTATTATCTCCACATTCAACATGCTTATGTTTTTGGAATGGCCAAACCAAGTTCGAATTTGGTCATGGTTCAATGATTTTTTGGCAGAGTAATGCCCCTTTCACTTTGAAAATAATATGAAATTTTCAGTTTCTGTTCATTATTTACCCAACAGTGTTACATATTCAACTCAAATTTGACATATGGATATGTCAAAGGAATGCGCAGGTCAAGTCGGAATTTGGTCATGGTTCGATGATTTTTTTGGCAGAGTTATGTCCCTTTCACTTTGAAAATGATATAGATACATCTTAGGAATAAGCAGTTTAAGCTTGAATTTGGTCGTGGTTCAATGATTTTGGACAAACTTATCTTTCCCGAATGTTGGAAAAATTTTGAACTTTCAGTTTCAGAACTCATACTTTTGTGGAAATGTATATAGCTATTATTTTGGATACAAATATGCAATATGCTTTTTTCAAAAGGTTAAGACTGAATAATTTCAGTGCCTTGAACATTGTATGAAAATGGTTTGTGTTAACATTGAAAAGTTTTAAGGGCTTTGAACTTAAAATGAAAAAAAAAATGTGCAAACAAATTTGGAACTAAATATTATAACTTCTAAATTTTGGCTGCATGCGGGGGCATCCGTGTCATGATGACACATTTCTAGTTCTTTTTTAAACTACCATGGCTGGTGAATTTCCTATTTCGACTGGTCAAAATAACCCAAAACATAAAAGCGTTGCAACACTTTTCACTCAACTCTGGGTAAAAATGGTACCAAAAGATCGGTTTTCAATTTAATTCATAGCATAGTTTTCTTATGAGTTTTTGTAGATTTTTCCATTTAAAGTGCTTCACATGATTTATGTAACAATTTTTAATTTGATGTTTCAGGCTTATTGACTTCAGTGGAGTTCCTTTAAGAAAATATTAGACGCCAGTTTTATGCAATCAAATATTTGTATAGATTGTGGATTGACATAAAAACGGCTTTTTACATTCACATTAGAAAACAAAGGCTGTAAATGTTTTAAATGTTTTAAACCACTTAACCGACTTTTTGTTGAAGTTAATTTATGTTAACAAACGCTAAAAAACGAACCAAAAAATGAGACTTATACCCCCCCCCCCCCCCCCCAAAAAAAAAAAAAAAAGGTTTTCTATTTATCCTTCCTGATTGGATCAGAAATAGAAATTAGACTTGATACGATATAATGGGTACACTTACACTTGAATGTCCAATGGTAATATTATACCTAAGATGAATATGTTCGTTCATATTTTTTATATGTGTCAGGGCCTTTTGAATGGTATAATATTATACAATAACGTCAGTGGGCCAACAAAAAGTCTGAGCGGACACTATTATGTTTTGTCAGATCGTTAAAAATTAGCGGCATGTTACTGAAAGGACATTTTTTTACAAAACCACGCCAATAGTTTCAGTACAAAACATTTTGTGAATGAAACAATGATTTGTAGCTTTAACCATTTGCGGTCATAAGAAATAGGACACAGTATTTCGGACGTCGTGACATTATAGTGACCTCCCAGTCAGCCCCAGATATTGGACGGTATATAGCTACCAACACATTGGGACTAAAATAAATTTCGTGTACTATAATTAAATCAAAGCACTGAATGTACTGATGGGGAGGCTATGAGAGAATGTTTCAGACTTATAGTTTCTTTTTCTTTTTGCTTAAAATATGCTACCAAAATAAAAAGGTATGCACATTGCGCTATTTATCCTTACTGTTGTGTTCAACCATTCATATATATGGTTAATGAGGTTGACTATTCATTTTGTTAATATTCCAGAACATTTAATTAAGGTCTACATTCGGACTGTTAATCATGCAAATTTTGAAAAACCTAAACTGTCAATAATAAATGACATACCAGCAAGTATGACGACTGTTCATTATCAGATAACAATAACATTTTACAACTGACGGTTTCCTTATCAAAATATTCTAGGACTGTTCATCATAAATATTTTATGTCATTTTAATATTATTGAATGATAATAAACAACTGCAGTGATGCAACATTTTTATTGAACATAAAAAATTATACACGTTTAGATGTACCATAATTGAGATCAATAAGATACTGTCTTGTGATGAGTATTAACATTCATGCTCTACGGACAGAAAGATTGTCTTCTTCAGAAGCAAAATCTCGAATAAAATCACGTTTTCAGAAAATTAATCCCATTTCATTACTGACGGCGTCGGATAATATTAAAGCTAAATATTTCTTGAAAAAAATACATCTCTGGCAAAGCTTATTCAAAACTGAATCAAACTTTGAAATCAACCTAAGTGAAAATTGATCAGGAAGTTATATCTTCTTTTTTTTTTACCGCCAACACTCAACACTCAACCAACTTATGGTAGTTAATCGATAGATTTCTACGTGTATTTTTTAAACCTCACTAGCTTGAAATATATACTGCGGAAAATCTGTTGTTAACAGGGTGTGCGGTTATTACGTAGGGTTTTCCCTGTCGACCATTTCCCGCAAATAGATGAGAACATCGAAGCCGTCAGTGCTATGAATGGTGTTATAAATGGCGTGTTTTGGAAGTTTTTGTTGAAAAAACTTCTCCAAATACCTCCAGAGGGCGTGCACGTCGCGGAGAAGGGCACACGGAAGGTCATAGTTCAAGTCATCATAAGTACCAGAGGTGATTGGTTGACCTGTCGTGACTTACTCTGGAGGTTTGGCGCTAATAGATGCCGTTTTTGTTGTCGTCAGTCAGAAAGTTGATGCCTTGACGGTATTGTCGTCTCCTTTACCACCACAAAGAAACGAAGAATGGGCTTCCAGGAAGAATCTGCTTGAAAAAGAAAACGTCCCAGATGCTATAATCTCGAACATATGGTTTATTCCGGCGCCGAGTAATAAAATAAACTTAAAAACACAACACACTTTTGTTGAAAACAAAACAACATCACATTTCTGTAGTAATTTTTCAAAGTGTTGTAAAATGAATAAGAAAATTCCTCTTATGCCGCCCATTATTTTTAGAACACAACCATAAAAGTTTCTTTTTTTTTTATTTTTCAAATAAACATTTATCACTTCAGCGCGAGCAAATATCGGTTTCAAATTAAAGTTTCGTAAGATATGTTAATGACTTCCCGATGCTCGACTGTAAGTAATTTGTATATGTATGCGTTTTTTTTTTGTTTTTTTTTTTTTTGTTTTTGTTTTTGTTTTTTAATTAAAAGCTTCTTATTCTTTAATATTTTTTATGTATCTCATAATCTGTATTGAAAATTTGAATTTTATTACAAAATGGACAATCAAATTATGATGTATGCCCTAGAATTGAATTAACTTTCTAATTACACAATACGGGGTCATACTGATCTTTGCGTCTTTCTCTGAAATAATTATTTCCTTGTTAAAAACATATTTGACCACATATTTCTGTCTATTAACTGTTCACTTTACTTCCGATTTTGTTGTACGGAAACACATGTTTCTATTTGTGTTTTCTAATCAATTCGAATCTATAATCAGTTTAATGGGATCACCACCGGGTAAACGACTACTAGGTACTTTGGTCATGTTTTTTACCACAAATATTTTGAATGTTTCTATTGGGATTAAAATGAGCATAGTTAACTAAACAACTGTTTGTATAAATTCCTGACCTGTCTAATTCTAATTATGAGATTAGTGAATATATAAGACTTTCACTACAAAATATTCCTAAACAAAAGAGCGATGTTTAAAATTTATTCCTATACAAATAAAAAGATCAGAGTAGGGATCTGTCAATTACCAAAGATACTTTTATGTTAAAAGTTTGATTAATGAATTATGTAAGATGAAAATATAAGTATTGCTTTTTTTATTTTGCTAATGTAAAATGTAATATTTGTGCTGGGATTTTGTCGGAGGTCCTTAGGGGTTTTGTAGTTAAATAGTTTTTTTTTCGGGCGATAATGGTTAAAGAATAAAATGTTTTTAAACTATATGTTTCATCATCACCATCAGTGAATTTTTAGTTAAATGTATGCAAAATATTTACTAAACAGCTATATGATTTAGCGGTTTATGAGCGTTTTCCGCGTACAGCCTCCTGGGGTGTACAAATAAGTTAGTTTTCCTTAGTTATCACGCAAGCATGATCCATGTCTCTGATGTAAGCGACAGTTTACAATTATTTGTCTTTTAAAAAATATTAAGGACTATTAATAGTTTATAACAACAAAAAGCACATGCATGATATGAGAATACGTAGTTGCAACGTTCTAGTTAATGACCCGTCATAAACAGTTGGTCGCTGCGTAGTAATTGGAAAATTGTTATCAAAAATAATAAAGAATATTTGCCACTGAATTAAAGCATTTACTTATAAATTTTCATTTATGCTTTGTGTTAAAAAAAATATGGATAAAGTTATTATTTTGAAGGGTTTTCATACCAGAACTATTTAATACAGACGTACGTAATATGCCTAAACCTGATTACCGCGGCAGTATGACGTCACGGAGTAGTGATTTAAAACAAAAATCAAGAATTTTTCAGAGAATTATTATCTTTACAAATTGCAGATATGAAATTAAAGAATGAAAATTATTTTCATATTGTAAATGTCTGTGATGAGTGATGAGTCAGCTTAGAAAAAATCAAAGTAACTATTTTTTGACCTGATTACCGTGGCAGTATGACGTCACGGAGTAGTGATTTAAACAAAAATCAAGAATTTTTCAGAGAATTATTATCTTTACAAATTGCAGATATGAAATTAAAGAATGAAAATATTTTCATATTGTAAATGTCTGTGATGAGTGATGAGTCAGCTTAGAAAAAATCAAGGTACTATTTTTTGACCTGATTACCGCGGCAGTAAGATTTGACAGACAGTTATTAACATTGGGTCGGCATAGCCTCCCCAATAAAAGGACTTAGAAATTTTATTTCAGCCACCATTACATATTTTTCGCAGGAAAATATAGTTTTTGACACTGACTACCCGGCTACCTTTATGCCTAGGTCACAAATAAAACGGGCGCCGTCCGATTAAACGATTTTTATAAAATCGGCAGATTTTTTGATGTCGTGGACGCCGGGCGATTTTAAATCTGATACCTTGCGTGGTCACGAATGAAACAGCCGTCGGGCGATTTTTGCCGAGTGGATTTTACAGAAAGAATTGAACGGATCAGGCGGTCGCCGCCCGATGTCCGTACGGCGCCTGTGCGATTTAAAAGTGAATCGGACGGTTGCCGCGCGGGCGCCGGGCGACAATGACTTTACATTTAATGACATCAAGTTGTAATTATGCCAGCAAAGAAGTCAGCTGCCAAACCCAAAGGGAAGGCCAAGGAGTTGGTCCGTGTTGTTGACAACGACTCACCAACGGCCAGTATCGAGGCCGTAGAAGGCGAAAATCAATCAGACATTCGCATGGACATTGAAGAAAAAGTTCATGTTTACTAGTATTCAAAAGAAATTCACAAATATATTTTTAAGGCAATTACAACTTCTTCAAGCTAAAATTACAACAAACACAAGCAGCCCGGTCGCCGGATGACAAAACGATGACTGCCCGGTGCCTGTACATGAATCGTCCGGGTAACGGGCGATAATCGTTTGACTACTTAGCTCTATTCAGGCACCGGGCGGGGCCCGGCCGATGTCCGTCCGGACGCCTTTTAAATCGGACGCTGTTTTAGTAGAACAAAAAATCGCCCGATCAAAAAAATCATCGCCCGGTCGCCGCCCGGGGACCGAACGGTGTCCGCTCGATGATATTTATACTCAGTGACCCCAAAAATTATCGTCCGGCCGCCGTTAGCTTTTAAGTATTATTTAAAACTCGAAGGCGCCCGCCCGATGAGCAAAATTTTCAGCTGCTGCCGTCCGATAGTCACTGCCGCCGGACGGACGCCGGCCGATATTGCGATTGTTTGGAGAAACAGACGCCGCCCGGCGGCATTTTCTTATTTGTGACCTAGGCTTTAGGCTGATAATTTTTGCTCCGCCGATATTGATTGAGCCGCGTCATGACAAAACCAACATAGTGCGTTTGCGACCAGCATGGATCCATACCAGACTGCGCATCCGCAAAGTCTGATCAGGGTCTATGCTGTTCGCTATCAGTTTCTCTACCTGTAATAGGGTTGGTAAGCGAACAGCATGGATCTTGATCAGACTGCGCGGATGCGCAGTCTGATCTGGACCCATGCTGGTCCCAAACCCATTATGTTGGTTTTGTCATGGCACGGCTCAATTGTTATTCACAACAGAACAATGCATGTAAAAGTGCACTTGTGGGTTTATTGAAAACTACGCTTATTACCACACTAAGATATCTTTCACATACACGTTCCTTGATTAAATAAATTGGTATTTTAATAAAACTTGCACATTATCCTACACCAATGTTTACGTGGTTATATTTTTTTACCTTGACCTTTCAAGGTCAGTGATAAGGTTTTCTTTTTTTTTTCATTGTTGTCATCACGCTTTTCCTTAAAGTGTCTTTTTGTGAAATAGTAGATTTTATTCACATTCATACATTTGTGAAATACTAGATTTTGTTTTCATATTCATACAGGCGTATAAACCTTATCTCTAAACACATGACGTAATTATATCACTTCCTGAAATGCTTGATATTTCATTGGCTGACGGGATCGGTTAAAATAATCTCGATTGTTCAAATCTTCAAATTTTCTTATCGCTTGGGTAAAAAATATAATTTTCATAGTCATAATATTTTGAAAGTGCCCCTTTTTCGTGTTTCTCTTGAGATCACGACTTTAATTGCCCGTTGTTCATTTTCCCCCGTTTAACTTTCTATATTTAGATACATGTACAACAAGAGCAAGAGAGCTACATGTAATGCGCGGGAGAAACATTTCATATTATTATTTCAGAGATTATGTAGCTGGATTTATGGCTAATTCAATTCATCAATAATGATCAATCTTTTTTTCTTTAATATAAAGTGAGTTATCTTCAAGTATTAATGAATATAGATTGCCATGTAGAGAGTCTAAGTAAACCATGTTCTCTTTGTATTGTATTGTATTGTATTGTATTGTCACTATTGTATCTTATCGTAGCGTATTGTATGTTATTGGATCGTATTGTATTGTTTTGTTACTATTGTATTGTATTGTATTGTATTGTATTGTTTGTGTTGTGTTGTGTTGTGTTGTGTTGTGTTGTATTGTATTGTATGATACATTTAATTAAAGCCGTGCTTTAGACAGTGTCTATATTACTTTCGTTTTAAAAACATCAAAAAACTTATCGATTAATGTTATTGAATTTACTAATAACAGTTTTACACTTTTCCTTTTGAATGAAATTTCTATCGCGTGACTAACATTTTGTCTTTCCTTTCTACTTTGCTTACAAATGTTATGGCATAAAATAGTGTTTCGGGAAACGGTTTTGAATTTTATATTGAAGTGTTTGAATGATCTTTCATTGCTGTTGCTATCAGCTGACATGATTATTTTATTGTTTATGTCTAATGCTGACATAATTATCTTATTGTTTATGTCTAATGTTGAAATCTGGGGACATGCCGATACATACACGGTCTATGATAAATGATAAAAAGGGTGAATATTATCAAGACTGACGTCAAACAAGTAGCTTTGTTTGATTATATTTTGGCCTTTCTGGATAACACTTTTTGCGAATTTTGATAATTTATTGATACAAGGAAAATGCGTTTGCGATGAATTTATTTGTATGTCATAAAATATATCAAATACATGAACGTTATAAAGTGTGGACGTTTGAAAAATAAAATTAAATTTAAAAAAAAACATATAAAAAAGTATTTTAATCAAAAATGACATTATGGTCATATTTCGCCGTATTAGATATATTATAAGATTGTAAGTTTTAAAATGATTGACCATATATGGAAAATGATAGATGTTTACAATAATGTGCAAAAACTGTCTGCTATAAAAATTCTGTCAAACACTCTCAAACCATAAACTGCAAACAAGTATATAAAATATGAATGTTTATTAAATTTTTAATAGTTTCGAGACATAAATAAAAACAGATTTATTTTCCTTCTTCCAGTTTCTTTAGCTATTTTCATTTTTTTCTTTCTTGTATTTTATAATGAAATGTGAAATCACTTCCTTATTTATTTGAGTTTACCAACGCTATACTAGACTGAAACACAAATATCACCAAGGCATGGATTCAGGATTCTTATGCAGCGGGGGGATCACATATTTTGACAAGGGGAAATTCATATTTCATAGCCTCGCCCCTGCGCTCTCAAGAAAAGGTGACCAGTAGATGATATTAAATGGTATCAACGAACAATCTCCTATCAGATTTAATAATGATGATGATGATGATTATGATGAAGATGATAATAATAATAAAATAATAATGATAATAACAACATCAATAATAATAATAATAATAAGAAGAAGAGGCAGAAGAAGAAGCAGAAGAAGAAGAAAAGAAGAAAAAAGAAGTAGAAATAAGGAAAATTAAACAAATATTTTGCATTATGACACTGTCCCCTGTATTGACGCTGCAAGTGAAAGTGGTTTCTTCTGCGAATTTGACACTCAATCCCTATCCCAATAAAAAAGTGCATAATCAATCAAAAATAATTCCCCCAAATAAAACGTAATATAACATAAACGGGTAAGTCCCATCCTCTTAAGGGGAGAGCTGAATCCTTGAAAAAACGAGCAAAAAAAACAAAAACAAAAACCCAAAAACAAATAAGGAAGTATAGATGCACGCAAGAATTTAAGTTCAATAATAAAAAAATGAAATATCGCTTAAGTTTTCTCCACAAGATGTATTTTATCTGGCGGTACAAAATGTTCGTATTTTAAATGACCCAAACAGGACACCGTAAAATAATCAATAAGTCTTTATACGGGGGGGGGGGGTACTTTTATCGATTTTATCGATTCTAGGAATCCGTCTTTGTATATACATGTATATAGTTGTCATGTTAAAGTAACCCTTTAAAGAAATACACTAGTAGAAGTTCCCCTGTGCGTTCGTTATCAAAAGGTCACGTTGGTTGGATAAACTGATAGCGGTTAATATTAAAGTTTGGAAGTGATAAACACCTAGTAACATGGTGAGCCTAGACCATACATACATAGTCAGAAATAAGTAGGTGAGCGATAAAATTCAGACAAAATAAATAGACCATTAATTTTCGTCGATAGCACATGATGCAATCTCGCTAGTCGTTTTGAAAGAAGTACTTTATTGTACATGTTGTATGTATACTTCATACTTCTGTCTATACGGCATTTAAGTGTTTTACATCTCTGACCTTTAAAACATCCGGTTTCATACTGACCCTTTATAAGTATGTAATAAAAAAAGCTTGTTTGTTCTTCAACTTGAACATTTTTAACAATTAATGCATGTGTAACAAAGTTAATGTGAAATCTCAAAGTTCATCGATACATAAAACAACAACAACAACAAAAGCATAATAATGTGAAACCAGTACGATGTGGTGACATATATACATTAAAAAAACAGAAACAAAAAACAACCTTTAATGCAATGTTAACAGGTTCTGGCAAAGTCACGTGGTAAAACTTGTTCCTTATTACTTACTGTTGTCGAAATGATTATGGGTAATCGGCAAGTTGTTCCGAATGGTCTAAAATTCTTCAATTACTAAGATACAAACGATTTACATGCTGATAAAACTTGGCAAACTGTTCGGACGCTTTTGAAATAACTGAAGAAAAGAAGTCAGTATTAATCTTGCTGTTTCAAAATAAATATCTGACTGCATTAATCATGTTTGAATATCATAGTAACTTTCCATTATACATGACTGACGAAAGGTCAAAGTGCGAGACGATTTCATTAATGTTTACACATATTAGTTTCGTAAATTTTCCGTCTAATGACCAGAACAAAACACAATATTGTGAAGTTAATGATCAGTATCAAGTATATACACTGATAATAAAAACAAAGGAATCCCCATTAAGTTTCATATATAAATTTTTTTTATTAAAACAAGTATACCTGACTCAGAAAAAACAAAAACATGTTTTTGTTGTTGTATTTTCCTGGTACGAATTATGTAATTATAAAGTTTACATTGCGGTTATTGATGTAGGGTTGTCACCAAATCCGTTTTGTTATGCATGCATAACTATGATAAAAGTTATTTATAAAACAAAATTTCCCCACTTTACGCTTGAGATAAACAATACATTATTTGTAACCTTTTCACTCACATAAAAATGTACATTGAATAAATTTAAAGGATTGAACAGGAAGCTTTAAAAGCTATTTTGTATAAAGCTCTCTCCGTTATCAGTATTTAAAAAGTTGTTTATAACAAGATCTGCAATATACGATATAATCTAAACTGTCATTTCTTCTTACGTATACATACTCTCTTTATAATAAGACTAGCATTCATTGTACTAATTCAAGATTCGTAACTGTTTACAAAAAGGAAAGCTTCAATTTGCACATGTAAGACTTACATTAAGAAAAGGTGAATACTTTAACATTTATTGCAATTAGTAATGAAAAAAGATAATGATTAGAAAACGTAGAATGAAGAAGTGAAACAAAAAAAGAAAAAAACAGAAAGAGGTAAAAAGAGAGAGAAAAAAAAACACGCAACTTTACCATTTTATTATACACACTTTTTTCATTTTGTTGATGGTGTTGATTTATTTGTTGTTTTTTAGCTTGTTTGTTGTTGCTGTTTTTGTTTTGTTTAAATTTATGTAAATAAAACTGAAAGAAGAAAGAGGTAAAAAGAGAAAGAATCGTAACTTTGTTGTTGTTTTTTTTTTTGTTGTTTGTTTGTTGTAATTTCTTATTATTTTCTTTTCTTTGTGGGGGGG
Organism: Ruditapes philippinarum; assembly: GCF_026571515.1. Taxonomy (NCBI): domain Eukaryota; kingdom Metazoa; phylum Mollusca; class Bivalvia; order Venerida; family Veneridae; genus Ruditapes; species Ruditapes philippinarum. Next base: position 13,734 of record NW_026852366.1, on the reverse strand, counting down.
GGTTCTGATCATGATCCATACTGTTCGCTTACAAACCCTATTACAAGTAGAGATACTGTTAGCAATGTGCATGGATCCTGATCAGACTGCGCGGAGGCGCAGGCTGATCTGGATCCATGCTGGTTGCAAACCTGCTATTTTAGTTTTGTCATGGCGCAGCTTATTATTGTTCATTTCGATCATCCGTGAAGTAAAGTCTTCAGTGTAACAGTTGTGATTTGATTCAAAATCAGTCCGTTCATTTTGGTACATTTTTTGTTTGTTTTGAGTTTTACGTCACATCGACACAGTAAAGGTCATATCGAAGACCTCAAGTGCCCTTTCGTGCATTATTTCAGGCACGAACGTGCACCTGAGTAGAACCACCGACATTCCGTAAGCTAGCTGGATAGCTTCCTCACATGAAAGAATCCAAAGTCCCTTTCGGGATTCGAACCCACAGGGGCAAGTGATTTGAAGTCTACGACCTTAACCACTCGGCCACGGACGCCCAATTTTTTGGTACATGGAAAAGTGGACGAAACAGTGTTTGGTATTTCCAGCTTAACAACACACGGAAATAGGGCTTTCTATTACTTTTTGAAAACACGTTCTCTCAGAGTACCGCTTTCTGCTCTCAGTCTTGTGTGTAATATTTGAGCCGTATCACGACAGAACCAACATAATTGGTTTGCGACCAGCATGGATCCAGACCAGCCTGCGCATCCGCGCAGTCTGATCAGGATCCATGCTGTTCGCTATCACTTTTTCTACTTGTAATAGGGTTGGTAAGCGAACAGCATGGATCCTGATCAGACTGCGCGGATGCACAGGCTGGTCTGGATCCATGCTGGTCGCAAACCCATCATGTTGGTTTTGTCATGGCGCGGCTCGTTTTATATCTTCTTTCATCTATATAGTAGTGAGCTGGGTCTTTGGGGAGATCTTTATCTATTTTATTTAGTCTTCTTCTTTTTAATCTTTTTTTTTAAATTGCAATAGCTGGTGAATTTCCTATTTCGACTGGTCAAAATAACCCAAAACATAAAAGCGTTGCAACACTTTTCACTCAACTCTGGGTAAAAATGGTACCAAAAGATCGGTTTTCAATTTAATTCATATCATAGTTTTCTTATGAGTTTTTGTAGAAGTAAAGTGCTTCACATGATTTATGTAACAATTTTTGATTTGATGTTTTAGGCTTATTGACTCCAGTGGAGTTCCTTTAAGAAAATATTAGACGCCAGTTTTATACAATCAAATATTTGTATAGATTGTGGATTGACATAAAAACGGCTTTTTACATTCACATTAGACAACGAAGGCTGTAAATGTTTAAAACCACTTAATCGACTTTTTGTTGAAGTTAATTTATGTTCACGAACGCTTTAAGTCCAACCAAAAAATGAGACATATGCCCCCCCCCTTCCCCCATTGTTTTCTATTTATACTTCCTGATTTGATCAGAAATTAATTTATTTTAATAGAAATTGACTTGATACGATATAATGGGTACACTTACACTTGAATGTCCAATGGTAATATTATACCTTACACGAATATGTTCGTTCATATTTTTTATATGTGTCAGGGCCTTTTGAATGGTATAATATTATTTACAATAACGTCAGCGGCCGACAAAAAGTCAAGTGACCGCCGGAGCGGATGTGGCGCCGTTATATGTCGCAACGCCGCTAAATGTCGCACTTGCCGCTGAATGTCGCACCATTGACGCTAAATGTCGCAACCGCCGCTAAATGTCGCAAAATCATTTGCCGTTAAATGTCGCAATGTTAACGTTAAATGTCGCACGAATTTCCCTTACCGTTAAATGTCGCAACACTACCGTTAAATGTCGCAAGATGTAAATTCATGTTAAAATCATGTTTAAAGTAGAATTATATTACTTTTTAACATTCTCATAGTTATTTTAATTTGTAATTGCCAATTACACAAAAATATCTTTGTCTTACTTGGTTTCTTAAATGAACATAAATATCGAGGTTTTGAGCTACTATAATAATGTAATCTTTAGGCTAGAAAGGATAATTGATACTAAATTCTCAATAGATAAGTATTTTTCTTTTGTTTAACATTTTCATTTGTAACCCTGATTGACAACAGATTAAAGGTATTATGGTAATTGTCGCTCTCAGAATTTGGTTTAAGTAATTTCATTTATTTTCTCAGAAACTACCGAATTTACTTTAAACGTGGTTTAGTTGTTCACTATGATCATATGATGCAATATCAAAAGGCAGATAATCCTAGTTATGTTTTGCAAAGTTATTCCCCTTATTTCTCCAAGATGTTTTCGCTCTGATTAACCTTTTGGATACGGCTAATTTCAAACATATTCACTTTAAACTTAAAATACTTATTTCATATGAAAGTACTAATGCATTTCTAAAGGACAAATGACCCTGAAAGGTATTTTTTCTAAAATATCTCACTTTTTATATTTTCAAAAAAAAACAACAAAAACATCACAAATATTCACTTCAAACGTGAAATATTGATTGAATATCAAGGCAATTTTTTTATTTTAACAGAAACGGCAAATACGTGAAAAACATAGTATGAAATGCACGGTCAATACGAAAATCGAAAAAAAATATCATGTAGTACTCCTTGATCATGTAGTATTCGATACGCAGTCGGGTGCTAGATATGAGCGAATTTACGATTATATGTAATTTGCACTATCCTCCAAAATCTAAAATGACTTGTACTCTTCTGGAGGACTCGCCTATATGGGCAACCGGTGGCGAGTATAAATAAACGCAAATTCACACACAGTAAGCAGATGTCAAAGTTAAATTAAGTACACAAGATTTAGTACATTTTACAATTTGTCAAACACTATTTACGCTTTGACATTGTGGCAAGTGATATTTTACTCGCCAAGACGCTTTATACTATGAAAGATTCTCAGCAACTATCATATAATAAGAATACAAATAATTGATTAAGCTCATATTGGCCTTGCTGTTTGGCTGAAGACAGCTAGCCGTTTTGGCCAGAGAATTTAGGCTTTTTATATTTGCTGTAATGAAAATCTTAAGCTGTAACGCTTCATTATAAATATTTCAATGAAATTAAATCTGACATTTTTCGAAAAACACAAGACATGAATTATACTCGTACATATGTAACGACGATATTTGTTAGACATCTGTAACCACTTTTATGTTCGTCCTAAAATGCGCATGTCGAGTACGTCATAGTGAAGTTCAAATGAACATAAATACAAACATACGCACAATAGTGTATCTATTTTAAGATAATTTTAAAAACTCTATTTTTCAAAACAAAAATATGGAACAGATGTGTAAAGAAAACATCTTTTTAATTTATTGCAACAATAATATGAATGACCACTGCCTTTCTGGCGTTAAAATGGAAATAAAAACACGCATACGACTAGCAAAATTGATAACAGCATAAACTGTTTGTGTGAACTTCATCCTGCGAATTAAAATCTATTTTAGCATTTGTGACCATGACCCATTGATCCCTTACTCAATATAAAGGAAGAATACCATGCAAGTTATCTACCTTCCAAATATAAATTACACCTGTCAATAAATAAAGGCTGTAAAAGTGTAGAAATCTATTTTAGAACTGGTGACCTTGACCGAACTGAACCATAACTCCATCCAAAGGAGAAGACCTCAATTCCATGTTCCTACCAAATATAAAAGACATCTTTCAAAAGAAAAATGTTTAAACACCTGTAAAAATGTTAAAATCTATTTTTGGCATTAATGACTTTGGCCTTTACCCCCAGGACCCCCCAACTAAACCCAAAGGAAGAGGACCTCCCTTGGCACGTTTGTATTTAACATGAAATGCATAATCTTAACAAAAAAGGCTTAATGTAAAAAAATCACACCAGTGACCTTGACACTAGAGACCCCTAAATCCTTAAAAAATACACGGCCATTAATGGTATCCACCTACCAGATATGGAAGATATCATTAAATAAATTTTTAAGATAAATCCAACTTACCGGAATAGGTTAACCATACAACGTCCTATTTTCAAAGTGAAAAAGGAATATAACTTGGGAAAATGGATGGCAATATCATGAACTTTTTCTAAATAAGTAAGTGTGGAAATTATGAAGCCATAAGTATAGACAGTACTTAAATAAATCCAACTTGCCGGTTCAGGTTAACGATATTCATTCTCAAACTGGTAAAAATGGCAATAACTTGATTAAAATTTATGCAATAATTATGTTACTTGCCATGATCAAGTTTATTGTATTGATAAATAAATGTGTAAATTATGAAGCCCTTTGTACTAGTAGATATTTAGGAAAAACTCAACTTGCCGTTTAATTATTTTGATCGTTCCATTTTTTATAACATGACACCAATTTTAGGCTGCCAGGCTCCTAGACTGCCAGCTTTAGGCTATTAGACTACAAAGTTAAGTGCCCTAAAGGTAAAGGCGCTTTTTTTCCATAATCATGCATGTGTATGTGCTTTTGCATGACCTTTCATAGTGATTTTACTGTATTTTAAATTGTTTCCATATTTATAATATAAGTCACTAACTTTAAGCTACTAGGCTGCCGACTCTAAGCTGTTAGATTGCCAACTTCAGGTTGCAAAGCTGACATCGATAGGCTGTTAGGATGTTAGGCGGCCTCCTCAGGATACTAGGCTCTCAACGTTAGGCTTACAGGGCGTTAGGCAAACTCTTAAGGTCCAGGTCGTCAGCAATTTAGGCTTCCTCTTCCGACAGCGAGACAATTTGCCTCCTCAGTCAACTAGGCCATCAGACTGCCACCTCAGGCAGCCTGTCTCTTCTGCCACTTTACAGACACAATTGTACTAAACTATTTACAGAACAATGCCAATTTTGCAGTTTCATACAAATAGTAGACAATTGTATAATTATCAATATGCACTTGCATAAGATCAGCTAAAAATCAAACGCAAAACAATATACATTTATTTACAAGATGAGTATTATCGCCGGATAAATTGCAGCGCAGTTCCATTTATAATAAATTCACTCGCTTTCAAATTGAGTAGGCAGATTTAATTAATATGATACAACAATAAAACTTGAGTTCAACATAAATTTACATCTTGCGACATTTAACGGTAGTGTTGCGACATTTAACGGTAAGGGAAATTCGTGCGACATTTAACGTTAACATTGCGACATTTAACGTCAAATGGTTTTGCGACATTTAGCGGCGGTTGCGACATTTAGCGTCAATGGTGCGACATTTAGCGGCGTTGCGACATATAACGCGCTACAGCGGACACTATTATTTTTTTTTGTCAGATCGCTAAAAATTAGCGGCGTGTAGCCGCGAGGATTATTTTTTACAAAAACGAGCAATAATCTGACAGCCAATATTTTCAGTACAAAAAAATTGTAATTGAAACTATGATTTATTGCTTTAACCATTTGCGGTATAAAATAAGAGACAGGACCCAGTATTTCGGACCTCGTAGCATTATAGTGACCTCCCAGTCAGCCACAGATACTGGACTGACTTCCGCCGTCGGTTTCGGTCTGCGCTGATTAATGATATGAGACCTTAAGTGCTGAAGTATAAAAGTATATAGAAATATGTCAGTAGCGTCGAACGAGGATCGAAAATAGGTGTACTTTATGAACAGTTTTTTCTCCTTTTTTTAATCTGTCTTTCTTTTCATCACAATTTAATCTGTTCATCTACTAGGCCCACTTTTATGCATGAAAAATGTGATTTTATTTCTCAAAATAAAAATAAAATTTAATCTACATGTTTATATTCACATCAAGTCACACCCACATAATTCGTGGAATTTTATCAAAATTATGAAATGAAAATGGTGGGTTTCCCCGTTGGCCTATTTAGGTTTATCAATACGTACGTACGTAATTCGGCCGTCCCATTACAGGTTGCGAAATATTCACCTTTATCTTAAAGGCACTATCTCAAACCTTGCCAGTAATACAAGATCCTAGGACGTGAAATCCTAATCGAACAAATTGAGTTTAAATTTGGATATACATTATAATTATGACGGACAAGACGAGTAAGTAAAAACAAAAAAAAAATCATTTTAGATAATACTTACATCGATATTTACAATATATATGATTAAAAAATGTATAATTAATTTAAAAGTTAGTTGCGTTCATTGGTAGGTATTTTCGTGATGTATTGGGATTAGAATGGGCGTAGCACATGAACCTGACGTTTTTGCATGTGGAAATGAAAATATTAAAGTTTGTTTTTTTTTCTTTAGGAGGATAGATCGTTTTAATCTTAAGTATATCAAATTATTATATTCGCAACAAAAAAAGAATGAAACATTTTTTGGAGGCATTTTTTAATCTTGAGTAAACGCTATTAAATTGTGCGGTAAATGTAACCTACATGTACCTGCAAAATTTCTTAGCTTAGCATGATATATATTTTTTTAGATGTGCATTCTAATTAGACACATTTTTTACGTTTATGAACTGAAAAAAAATAAATATTCATAAAGTTTATATTTCTGACAAGTTCTTGATGTTTCTAATGATGATTTAATAAATTATTAAGCCACGATTAATTGCCTTTCAATTCAAACATGAGAATCAAAAAACTGTCATTTTATATTTCATATTAATACTAATACTAATACTACTACTAAATAATAATAATGATAATAATGATAATAATAATAATAATAATAATAATAATAATAATAATTATAATAATTATAATAATAATAATAAATGATGATAATAATAATAATAATAATATTAATAATTATTATGATAGTAATAATTATTATAAATAATAAAAGTAATAAATATAATAATAATAATAATATAATAATAATAATAATAATAATAATAATTATTATAAATAATAATAATAATAATAATAATAATAATAATAATAATAATGATAATAATAATAATAATAATAATAATTATTATTATTATTATGATAATAATAATTATTATAATAATAATAATAATAATAATAATAATAATAATGACAATGATTATGACTATGACAATGACAATCATAATACCCCTTTTTTGTTTTAAATCAAGAAACTTTTTTTCCTTTTTTATGGCTTCTTATTTATTCATTTTGGTAATTTTCTTTATGTTTTCTTCATTTTTTTATTTATTTGTTTATTTGTTTATATACACAATCATTTGATTCAGAATAGAATTGTAATCATGTTGATTTGTTTAATTAATTTTGAACCCGGAAGTTTTGGAAAAAATATTATATCGATAACAGCTGTTTGGTCAACCATCAAAAGTATGGCAAGGTTTTTAACAAAAACAAATTGATATATGAACTGTTTACACGTGGATCAATTTACATGAAAATGGACGTTTTTTTTAAAAAAAAAAAATACAAAATGACATTCCTTTGGCATTCTTTATACTTTTGCGATGAGTAATTGTGAAAATGCAATGACGCAGTAATTTCAAATTACACATAATTACCAAAAGTATAAATGATTGAAGGTTTATATAACCCAATACATTATATTGCTGAGACCAGATAACATGAAAAAAAACTAAATTTAAAGTTAAAGTAATTTAAAAGAATAGAAATAACTTAATTAGCATGCAGCAGTCATGTTTGGTATTTATGTAAAAATGTCCTTTCCCGCCAATCTTCGGATAATGACGTCAAAGTAAATAGACCGGAAGCGCTATTCAGCGTTATCGCTACACGTTAAACCATTTAAAGAAGAAAGTAAATGCTGGTACTTGTTGGCTTTTTTAATTTCATTATATAGTGTAAAAGTTGAATTATATTATGTAATAAGTAAATTTATAAATATGTGTAGGTATTAAAACATATATCATTTATATACTGGTGATTCTATTTTTAGAAACTAAAAGTACAAAGCGTATATTTGTTGCGAATATTTCAATATTATTATCATTATTATTATTATTTAACCATTATTACAAACTTTCATTTTGATACTCATCGCATTTGGTTACATGCTACATGTTTCATGAATAAACTTATAGTTAATAAAATCACATTGATATTTTACTCAATTATATGACACACGCGCTTTAAACAGTCATATCGCATTTGGATACATGCTAAATGTTTCGTGAATACACTTATAGTAAATAAAATCACATTGATATTTTAGTCAATTATAATTATGATACATGTGCTTTAAACAGTCATATCGCATTTAATTACAAGCTATATGTTTCATGAATAAACTTATAGTTAATAAAATCACATTGATATTTTAGTTAATTATATGACACACAAGCTTTAAACACTCATACATGCTACATGTTTCATGAATAAACTTACAGTTAATAAAATCACATTGATATTTTAGTCAGTTCGCATTTGGTAACATGCTACTTGTTTGAAGTTATTGATAGTTTAGTCAACTATATGACAAACGTGCTTTAAACACTCAGCTTAAGGATTGGGGCCCTGATAAACAAATACTTGTTGATGTAGTGTGATTGGACAAATTACCATTGCGAAATATTATCTGGCGGAAAACTTTTCTACACCAGTCTTGCGGTGACTTGAAATCGTTTAACATTTAATCAAAACTTGTGGATTTAAACATTTTAAAATCAACAAATATGTCAGGTGGGATATGAATAAAAAATTGTTTATTTATTTTAATTTTATTTTTTTTCCACATAAAAGTAAAATGTTTACGTTTATTAGTTAAGTTAGCATTGCCGTTTTTTTCTATATTTATTCATTAAATAACGCATATGATGGTCAATTTAGCATTGTATAGATATATCAGCGTAAAAGAGCAAGATAAAGTGAACTGGTCTATAATGGAGGGTCTGTCAAACAATGCGTTAGTAGTTTCGATAGTATTTAGTATAAACATTACGACAAACCACGAAATGATTTTGTAAAAAAAAAACAAAAACATTTTATAAGAAAATCCAAATAATACGTGCTTATTTTTGTTGTTTTTTATCAATATTTGAAATACCAATGGGAATTGTGCGCGATGTAGACCAATCCACTTTAAAGGGAGGCGTGGCAGGTGGTTTCTTCTCTACAAATAGTGTGCGGGTTTGACTCCGAAAAGCGTATTAGCCAGGTTTATATATACTATATCATACCAATACTGCTTCGGTACGGTCAATAACACCCAAACAATGTTCAACGAATTCATGTACTTTGCTAGACGCTCTGCAAAGAGGCAGTAAATTTTTTTAACAAATCGTGCCACGTTAAGTTGCTTCTTTATCTTTTACTTCAACATTCTTAATTTTTGGTTAAATTGAATTTTCATGTTCGTAAATTTCCATCCATGTAGCTTAAAATATGATCACTCTTCAAACGGCTTGCCGCGCGAGTGTAGTGATCCCACTCTGTCAGTGCCAACAGGGGGGAATAAGCTAATAAATTAGAACAATTAGAGCAATAATTCGGCGTTGAGACGCATTATGTTACATTCGATACTATTAATATCTGAAGTACATCAAACAGATTATTGCGTATCTACATTGTCATTTAAATATTTTGGCAATAATGTTACACAAGGTATACTATAGATCTCTGCGATTTATTTCACGGACAATAACGGTGGCACAGAGATGACATGTGTGTGTGTGTTTATTTATCTCGTGCGCTCGAGATACTATGTCGTGGCCCAAGCTACTAAGTCGTGCGCACGAAATCAAGTAATGCGCACGAGATACTAAGTCGTGGCAACTAGTTACTAAGTCCTTCGCACGAGATAATTAAGTAGTATGTCGTTCCCACGACTTATTAATCTCGTCCCCACGACCTAGTAGCTCGTGGCCATGGCATTGTATCTCGTGCCCACGACGTTATTATCTCGTGCGCACGACTTAGTAACTCGTTGCCACGACATAGATTATCGTGCCCACGACTTGATTATCGCATGCCCACGACTTAATTATCTCGTGCACAAGACCAAGTAGCTCGTGGTCATGACAAAGTATCTCTTGCACTTGAGATAAATAAGAACACACACATGTCACCTCTGTGTCACCATATACATAAATCGACATTAAGTCGTGTGTACAACAAAGTTTTAGTATTATACATGTTTACTCGGTCAACTTCTATTATAACTCGAAAAGTACTTATTATGGCTTTTAATTGCTCTGAGTCACTGAGGCCATTAGTCAATCTGTAAAGTCACGGATGGTAAAGTAATTTCCCGTAGATATATGAAATCAATTTAATGATATTATATGTGAGCACGCCGTGTTAAATTAGGGAGATAAAAAGAGATAAATACTTGAGTTGTAGTCACATTTAGGTCACCTTGATTGTTCATATGAAGTGTTGTTATCTTGACATATGACCCTTGATAAGAGTCCAATACACGCACGGTGTATACAATTCGTTACAAGAATTTAATAGAAGTTCTATTCCGCTGAACTGAGGAAAGGGGTTGTAAAATGAAACCATATTTTTTCGTAATTATTTAACAACTGTCATTTAACAGCAAATTTATGGATATGCATTGTGCATTTAATAAAATTTATGTTAAATATCATGGCAGATAACAAAGTGTCTTTAATAGCTAGCAATAGAATACAAAGAAATGACCGCTTCTGTCAATTTTGTTCTTTAAGCGACTTAAAAGACAAATTCCATTTTATTCTTATATGCCCATGTTAAACAAGTATTCATAGTAAGTTCAGTATCAGTTTTTAAACCCATGTATGTACAAATTAGTGGCATTTATGCAAAGTACTTGTATATGTGAGCTATGTAAATTGACAAGTTATTACAAAATATGACTATAAGAACTTCAATATTAAATAATGTTCAATAAAATATCAAAATGCAGTTTTGGTCTTGATTTTGATTTCTTCTTAATTATATTCGCCACTTAACCGACGCTTTGTATGTTTTATTACAATCATTGATTTCCTTTTTTTAAAATAATTATTGCATTGATTGATTGCACTGATATGAACATTTTATTTGAAAACTATGCTATTTATGATGATGATGATCTATGTACAAATGAAAAATAAAAGTTCTAGCCCGGCTTTTATTAACGTTTTCAAAGTGAGACCAATCTCAACCTAAAATTGTCTCAAAATTGACTGACATTCTTATTCATCTGAGAAACAGATTTCTGTAAAACCCTAAAATTTCATATAACCTGTTCGCCATTCTTTTTTATCTATCAAGAGCATGAGAAAAAATCAAATATTTTACATTTGCTTTCCACATTTTGATTTCAAACCGGAGCATTAGTTTTGCTCATTGTGTTAGTATGTTAAATTTCGGTCAGATTCTTTAAAATTGCAAGCCTCCAGATAAGCCAAAATATTAAAAAGAATCATGTTATGGGTGATTAATGACAGATTTTGCAGTATCTGTAACCATATTTGTACTGCTTTACTAACGCAGTAAGGACTATATATCTTTGCATATTTTGAACTCATTTTGGTCATTTTTGTAGATTCTATTTGCCGTTTGCAATGTCTAAATTAATTTGTCTGTTCGCTTCACAAAACTTTACTTTTAAATACATGAAATACATTTTCAAACAAAAAATCATGAACATATTCATGAATCTAGAGGCATGCTGGTTTAAGACAGAATAAAGGCTGTGTCATGCAGGGGTTCTGTTTCCAATCTCACATAAGTTAAAATAATTTAAAATATGTTTTACATTTACGTGCGTTTCCGTGATCTAATATTTATGTTAAATGTTTTGTGAAACATTTTATCTACTACCCGACACTATTTGATTTCTGTAATGGCTCAATTACAATGCCGCATGCATATTTACTGTTTTTCGTTTCTTTTTTTTTTAAATTAAAGGTCACACACCCGGTAGTTAAATAACCCAGTCAATAAACACTTGGCGGATGTTTAACTGCATGACAATTTGCTATATTTTAAAAATACCTTATTATATGTTCTATACCATTATGCCATTGTTCATTGTTCGAAATTCTATACCTTCACGGTAAACATGATATCAAGATTAGTTTTGAAGGTAATAAATTTTGAAGTTTGAAGTAAACAAAATTGTTGAGGCGCATATAATTCGGTATGTTGCAGAGAATTTCATATAGTTAAAGGACATGCAAAACAAAACAAAAAAAAACTTAACTGACACAGGGAGTTATTTTAGACAGCAAATCGAAATGGCCTTTGTCCGACATCTTTTCGCGCATGCGCATTACGTGCGTTGAAAAGCACAGACTGAAACCGATTGTAAGAAATAAACAACAAAAATGAATGTAGAATTTTTTTTTCTTCAAAAAATGTGAAATAACATAACGATAATGAACAAGTCTTTTTTTTTAACAAAAAAAAATACACACACAAATAAACCTATTTTTAAATTAACCACTTTATTCACGACATGATTGCATAACGAATGACTGTCTATAAGCGCCCCATTATATCCAGAAGACAATTTATCATAAAGGTATTTGTTTTCATAAAAATGAAATAAAGAAAGAAAAAAAGATGAGAATATGTCTAATGTAAATAAATAAGATAATTATTATTTTTTTATTTTTGTGTGAAGTAAGTTAGTAAATTTTATTTATTTATTTATTTATTTATTTATTTATTTATTTATTTATTTATTACGGAAGCTTATCAGGGCCTCCACTTATCTGAAAGTTTCATATCATGTCAACTTGTTTTTTCTCGTTTTGACCAAAAACAATCCAAGAAGACGTTATACTTAATACGCAATACGTTAAACACTCCATGAAGACGTTATGATTAATACGTAATACGTAGAAGTTTTTAATCATTGCAAAAGTACTTTGTTAAATTACGTGAGCTATTTATCAATGCGAGTAACGTCTTTGCGTCTTACTAAATATTTCATAAAAGTTGTGAAATCAAGAAGTTTCGACAGGATTTTTGTCGAAGAGACAAAAGCTTCAAGCATATCGAGAAAAATTCAGTTGCAATGCCTAAAAGCTTCTGATCTTTGTCATTAAATTTTATCGAGAAATGCAAAAATGCGAATAAAAATAAGTCGACTTAGCGCAAAACGTCTCACCAACTGTAGGCACTGATACGCTTCCGTAATTTATTTATTTATTTACATATTTATTTATTTTATGATCTCTTTTTTTTTACAAAAATAAACTGTTTTGAACATTCAGGCGAAACTCCTGAAGTCTTTGAAGTAAAAATTGTCGCTATCATCATAATGTGTTTACTGTATATGTAGTTTGAACGATAGAATTTCAGAAAACTATTAAAATTTTTATGTTTTTGATAAAATATGTATTATTGTTTACTTTTACTTGGGGGGGATGGGTAGTTATTTCTAGAATAACAATAAAAAACGATAAATAGATAATATATTTATTATATAAAAATAGATAATAATAATGATACTGAAGTTGAAAAAAAAAATCGCTTTCAAAGGCAGATAATTAAAATCTTTTGGTGATAAACCCCGTTTCCCTTTGTGTTCTTTTACCAATTTGTTGCAACCATGATTCTCTTTAACCATGCAAAATTATAAAAAAATCACTGGTTATTTTTTCCCCGCCTGTCCTTTTTAAAAGTATATAGAGGCCTTTATACATGTGATTCACCTTTAGTTGTATATAGAGCCATACTTTTAAATACACATGTATAATTTTACTGATTAGGCGGTTAAGGTCATTTACATGTATCTAAAGAATGTCACCATCTTGTTTTTACACTCCATAAGTGACATAAAGCTTGCTATATAGATTAATTAAATCAATACTTTTAATATCTTTCCTTAAAATGTAATCGAATCACG
>NW_026852365.1:0-39750 GCF_026571515.1 Ruditapes philippinarum | reverse complement strand
TCCCTTGTTGCGAATCTTTGAGAAGATCTTTATTCACTTTTGTGAAGTTTTAGCTAACATTTGAAGCGGCAATACGAAACTGGGAAATTCTGAAACTGTTTGAGATGCTAATGAATGACATGCAAGTTGTGGAGAACAGGATCAGTTGCTTTTTTTTTTGGTGTGCATAAAATACAGTTTAGAAACATAAATTTCTTTAAGGTGGGTCAGTGGAAGTTTAAAGGGAATTTTAAAAACTCTGTTGCTGTTTCCAATCAAATTGGGATGTGGGCAAAAAAAATTTGTGCAGCCTTTCCCCCGCCTGCGGACAAGGGGACCCCCCTTTTTGCCCCGTTTTACACTTCCCCCAGAGTTTTGTACGGTCTTCGGAAAACAAAAAGTTGAAAGGTGTTTCCCAGAAACTTGGCTGGGAGGTTCAGAATAACGGGAAAGCCCTTTTTGATTGAAAGGTTTTCCAAAACCCGAAAACCCCAAATTTTCCCGTTGCAAAGGGTCCCTAGTTTGAAACCCACCCTGGTTAAGTCTAAATCCGCGGATTCCAAATCCAGTGAAATCCTTTTAGAACTTGGCCTGCTTTGTCCAAAAGTGATAACCAGTGCTTCCCCGCTGCTGAGACAATAGGATTTTCCTCCAAAATGTAAAAACCTGACTGTGATGTACCAGTTGCTTGAACCTCCAAATCTTAGAGGGGGTTTATATTGCGTGGATGGTCCTGTAGGCTTACTAAAATAAAATCCTGACCCTGAAAAATCATACAATAATCATTTTATCATGTACTTACAATAAAACAAAGAGGGCTATGCCCTGGTTTTGCTCAAACTGAAGATTCATGCAGAAGAAAGAGTAAGGCCAGTAATGGAATCACATTGCAATGTGTCTTTTTTCTCTCTCTCAGTGCTGCATAATTTTAACAATATTTGTTGATATCTGCTGGGGAAATGCTTCATGACAAAAATATGTAAAACTCCTGGAAACGTGCTTTCATCAGACAAGAAGATTTTAAACACAACAAGTCTATGTAAACTTAGCAACCCCCAGGTTGGGACCATTTCAATCCAAGGGGTATAACTCACCTAACATTTATAGAGGACCACAAGGTTATGAATGCTACATGCCAAATATCTAAGCTCTGGGCATTGTAATTTCTGAGTAGAAGTTTTTTATACTCCTGTCACCCACTTATGTATCAGACTGGAAACATGTATATAACTTTTGTTGAGAACCATCTAAAACCCTTGCTGTAAAGATTGGTCAAAATCCATTAATTGCTTGATGAAGAGAAGTTATTCAAAGAAACTGTGGACAATAAAGAACAACGGTGGACAATAAGGAACAACGGACAACTTACAACAGACACACTGCCATCACAAAAGTTCACTTTGTGCTCAGGGGATCTAACAACAAGAGCTGTCAGAAGGACAGCGCGCTCGACTTTTTTAGTGCTTGCCTATAAAACAAAACTTTGACAGTTAAGGGCACACAACACTTTAACTAGGAATTTCTAAGTACAAATCAAGAAACATTTTCACAGAGTTATCTTCTCTTGCTTACAGATAGGTCTCATGATGGCACATAAGAACTCCAACTTCCAAAGTAATATCTCAAATGGTTAAGTCAACAAGTGGACAAGAATGAAAATCTTAACTGAGTTTCTAAGTCAAAAAGGGCCATAATTCAAATAAAATCCTTAACAGAATTACCTTCTCCTGCCCATGTTTTGGGACCATGATGGTAAACAAGTATTCCAACTTTCAAATTAATATCTCAAACAGTTCAGTCAAAAAGTGGACTGGTACTAAAAACTTAACCAAGATTCTAAGTCGATAAAAGGCCTTAATTTTTAAAACAAATCCTTGACAGAGTTACCTTCTCTTGCGTACAGATGGGGGTAATGATGTGAAATAGCATTAAAAGTTTCAAAGCAATATCTCAAAGGGTTAAGGCAATAAGTGGATTTTACCCATATTCAATGTATTTTCTAAGTCAAAAAGGGGCATAATTCTGTCAAAAAAACCTTGACAGAGTTATGTCCTCTTGTCTGTTGATGAAGGTCGTGATGGTAAACAAGTATGGTCAGTTTCAAAGCAATACCTCCAATGGTTTTGAAATAAAGTGAGGTGGTACAAAAAACTTAACCAAGCTCAATACACTTTCTAAGTCAAAAAAGGGCCATAATTCTGTCAAAAACCTTGACAGAGTTATGTACTCTTGTCTGTAGATGGAGGTTATGATGGTGAACAAGTATGGTAAGTTTCAAAGCCATACTTGTAATACTTCTGAAATAAAGTGGGGTGGTACGAAAAACTTAACCAAGGTGTGACGCCAACGCTAACGCCGACGCCGGGGCGAGTAGGATAGCTCCCCTTTTCATAGAAAAGTCGAGCTAAAAATAAGAATTGTCTTTTTTCTCTGAATGATTAATATTACAACTTATGATGAAAGAGTAAAATGCTAACCTGATGACACTGGGTCGCATTTGTTTAAAATTGTATATCAGTGGGCATATCTAAATTATAAATGGTTGTCAGACATATTTTCAATCATAATTGTACCGAAACAGACTTTATTTTCTTTTGGATGTCAAATACCTATATACATTATCTTAGATTACACTCTCTGTTTATAATTACAATTGAAACCATGTAAACATCTTTCACTCTGTATTAACTACGAGGTTATTACAGATAATAGCAGAGGACGTTCCGATTGACAATCTAAGTAAATTAACGTACCCCCTATATTAGGTCTGCCTCGCCTGGATGAATTCCCTGATGAATATTGATGGGATAACCATGGACTCTTGGCAAAATATGTACCTGAAAATAAACAATACAAAAGTGTCTTGTTTTTCCATACACATTGCATATATTCATGTACATCTAAATTGAAAATAACTTTTGTAATGAAATATTAGGCAACCACAAATATACATTTACGAAGAAATAGTGGCGTAGGGTTATAGCATAAGACTCCTAATACAGATGTTGTGGGTTTGAAACCCACTTGTGGTGGACTTCCAATTAAACTCCACGCTGGTGCCATTACTGGTCAGAACACCCAGAAAGCAGTCAACTAGTGGGTCTTAAACCGGCAACCAGTCCTAACCGGATATTGAATGTTGGACTGTAACATGCTGATGTGGAAGCACATGTAATTAACCTGTTCACCAAATGTTCACCAGCACTGCCTTTTTGGCATCCACTATAATTCCACTGTAACTTATAAAGTGTTGATAACAGATCTATCCAACCTGTGTACAGTCAGGCCAGCCTTAACAAACACGTACAGTCTGGCCAGGCACAATAACGCTTGCAGTTATATTTAATATATCTGATACTCAAATCCAAAAAACTTCAAATGATCAGTCTGAAACTTGGCAAAGTCAAGTCTTTTAAGCAAATTTAGATTCAAAGGGTCAATTCAGATATTCTTCTTACTTAGTTCGAATTTCTTTCTTAAACCTGTTCTCTTATTTTTTCACCTACCTTCTTTCCTAACAATCACAATTCATCACTCTTGTGAATACTGAACTAAATATGCTAAATTCAAATGAAATGTACCTATTATCAAACAAAGCCCCAAAACCAAATCCTCGCTTTAAATTATATGTATCTCTAATCTTATCTAGAAATTGTGCCATTTTTGCAAAAAATCCTCCAATCAAAATTTTCCTAACATTTACTACTCACCTTGTCCGTAAACTGTGCCATGTTTTCCACACAACCTCCAATCAAAACCTTCCTTACATATGGCTTCAATGACATCACTATGTGTTCCGTGAAACAATCTTTTCTCATTGATATTAAGTTCTCCCAGGTCTGCTACCATGTGACTCCGTGACCTGAAAAATACAAACATATTATTACATGCTTTTTGGTGGGTTATGAAAAATATATCAGTGAAAAATAAAACTGATATTCTCACTGTTTTGAATTTAAAGCCTGTTACGTTGTTTCAGGGAAATACCAGCGTGCACAGTACTGGAAACCAACTTAATGACGTGACATGGTAAATGATGTCACATTGTATTATTATTTGACACACTTTTCATTTAGTATTAGGTTAAAATGTCTTTCTTTTAATATTTCTTTACTTATAATAATTTTTAATGTTTCTTTACTTATAATAAAAAGAAAATAATCATGTTTAGTTTATTGTAAGATTGGAATACGATGCTGTCCGGTAATCTTGCGCACCTAAGCACTTATCGGCTAATTTACTACGATTCAAATAAATACAAACTAGAAATGTGTCCATAGGACACGGATGCCCCCACACACCACTGTTCTGTCAATCTTATGACTCTAGGTCAAATATTTTTTGGACTACATGTGCCACAAGTTGAAAACTAAAAATCAACAAAGGGCCATAATTCTGTTAAATTTGGTCGCAGCAAAAATTCCTACCTTTACTACCATCTACACATTAAGGTTGTTAATCCCTGGAAGTTTAAGCAAAATCTGCCATCCGGTTTAAGAGGAGTTGCGTTCACAAAATTTCTACATAGTATTAGAATGAAAAAAACAACAAAGGGCCATAATTCTGTTAAATTTGGTTGCAGCAAAAATTCCTTCCTTTACTGCCATCTACACATAAAGGTTGTTCATCCTTGGAAGTTTGAGCAAAATCTGCCATACGGTTTAAGAGGAGTTGCATTCACAAAATTTCTATATAGTATATAGTGAAAAAAATCAACAAAGGGCCATAATTCTGTAAAGTTTGGTCGCAGCGAAAATTCCTTCCTTTACTACCATCTTCACCTTAAGGTTGTTCATCCCTGTAAGTTTGAGCAAAATCTGCCATGCGGTTTAAGAGGAGTTACATTCACAAAATTTCTACATAGTATATAGTGAAAAAATCAACAAAGGGCCATAATTCTGTTAAATTTGGTCGCAGCAAAAATTCCTTCCTTTACTACCATCTACATATTAAGGTTGTTCATCCCTGTAAGTTTGAGCAAAATCTGCCATGCGGTTTAAGAGGAGTTGCGTTCACAAAATTTCTTCATAGTATCTAGTGAAAAAATCAACAAAGGGCCATAATTCTGTTAAATTTGGTCGCAGCGAAAATTCCTTCCTTTACTACCATCTACACATTAAGGTTGTTCATCCCTGTAAGTTAAAGCAAAATCTGCCATCCGGTTTAAGAGGAGTTGCGTTCACAAGATTTCGGGACGTACGGACGGACTGACGGACTGACACTCGGACGGACAAGTGCAACGCTATATGCTCCCACTCTGTGGGGGCATAAAAAATCATAATTATTTTCCTATTTGCAAAAATCTTAAAGACATATTATAACACAAATATTTTTTGGAAATAACTCATTAAACTTCAAGAGTGCAACAATGTAAACACTTGACACCATGTTTAATCCCAACATTCAATTGTCCGGTGATCTTGCGCATGTGTTATGAATGACGTCATGGTAGCTTGTTTTTAAAGTATGATGTCCCAGTAGTACTATTAATATAAAGTTTGTGAGTCCAGTTAATGAAAAGTTAATTTAAACTATTCAAACTGTTCAAACAAAACTGTAACACAAACTTATTTACATCAAGGGTTTGTTATTTTACTGTTCACTACTACACCTGGGATACCTGAAATCATCACTACCTGGCATCTTACTTTTTTAAATTTTATTTTTATGATTAAAATCGTTGTTCTGTTTTAGTCATTCATTTTCTTTTCAAATTTTGTAAAAGATGACCCTTTTACGCTTCCGGAGAAAAAAAAATGAAAAGCGCGGGAGGGGCTTTCCATTTTGACAAGATGGCGGGAATCGGCAGGAGATAACAACTGAATACACCTTTATTTGCAAAGGGAAAAAAGGAAATTTACAACGTTTTATCGGTGCAATACTGTTTTCAAATGTGTGATATTGATTTTCATTCTTGCTGGACGTAAAATTTTGGAACTGGATGAATAGACAGGAATATAATGGGAAAATAGGTCAGTGGGCGTGTTTATGAATAAATAATTAGGATGACGAAATAATGTAAACAAACATGTTTGACAGATATTTTTTAACTTTCTTACCTTGTTTAAGTCCAAGATACAAGTTTTGGCTGAAAATTTCTAGCAAAAGCATAAACAAACAACCAAACAAAAGGAAATATATTTCCGGTGCCGAGTGCGCAAGATCACCGGCCGCGCAAGATGACCGGACATGACTGTATATTTCACCTCGTGAACACCAAAAGTTCATATTTCACTTGTTGCTGCGCCACTTGTGAAATATACCTTTTGGTGCTCACTCGGTGAAATATATCAGATCTTACACTGAACTAAACAAATATCCTCTATTTCATTGAGTATTTTAAAATAAAGACCTTAATGAGCAAAAAAAAAATGTTAGAAGTTCAACAGCAGTAAGTTTTAAATGTAGACTAGACTATTGGCTATGCCAGGCCATTGGAAGGTCAGTAAAATGTCCATGCATCCCCAATCTTAAGTACTATTTCATTTTAAATATTGACCAAAACTTAAAATCCACACACATGAACATCTTTAAGTATTTGTGAAGATGAGACCTTGTATGCAAACTCTAACCAGAAAGTTTCAACTTAAAACAAGACTCTTATTCAGTAAATGAGAGACTTAAACTCTTAACCTGCAGGCAACAAGTGATTGGCCTATATCACCACTATAGAACCAGGCCAGCTTTCACATTCGTACAGTCTGACCAGGCTGTGACATATAAGTTATAACATACAGTAAAAAGCTCAATTTTTTGTATTTTTTTTACATTAGACTCCCTTAAACTTGGAATGGACTGTTCCAAATTCGAAATAGGGCAAGTCTATTATACAAATTCAGCAGGTTTAATGTTTAAACAGTTCAAACTGTTAGAAGCTAAATTTTTGTATTTTTTACATTGGACTCCCTTAAACTTGGAATGGACTGTTCCAAATTCGAAATAGGGCAAGTCTATTATACAAATTCAGCAGGTTTAATGTTTAAACAGTTCAAACTGTTAGTAGCTAAATTTTTGTATTTTTTACATTGGACTCCCTTAAACTTGGAATGGACTGTTCCAAACAGGGCAAGTCTATTATAAAAATTCAGCAGGTTGAATGTTTAAACTGTTAGTAGCTCAATTTTTGTATTTTTTCACATTGGAATCCCTAAAACTTGGAATGGACTGTTTCAAATTCAAAACAGGGCAAGTCCATTATACAAATTCAGCAGAAAATAGGGAAATAAATTCTTACAATGAATATTTTTCCCACAGCCTCTCATTCTGAATCCTGAAAATCTTCTTCACATTTGACGACATATCCTTGTTCATGAAGTGTACAACATCACAAAATTCCGCCGAAGATTTGTCCAATTCAACAATTGTGTGACTCTATGTATATGTAAATAACAATCATATCTTTAGGCTTATCATAATATAATATATAATATCATTGATAACTTAACACTAGTATTATGAAAATTTTTAAAACGTGTATGGTCAAACAGTTTGAAAAGTCCGCATAAGGATGCCAATTCCTGGCCACAAAAAATAAATGAGCCGTCTCACGACAAAACCAACAAAATGGGTTTGCTTACCAACCCTTTTACAAGTCGAGAAACTGATAGCGAACAGCATGAATCCTGATCAGACTGCAAACCCATTATGTTGGTTTTGTCGTGACACGGCTCAAATATAGGTACAGTGATTTTATGCACACATGAAATCACTGAATTGATTAACTTTGGAAATTTTAACATTGAATGCAATCGAAAATTTATCAAACCTTACAAATTAAAACATTCCTTTACTTCAAATAATACAAGTTTTCAAATGGCATTTTTTTCATAAAAAGTCCTACTTACATGCATAATCACTGGTTTATGGGAATTCTTCAAAATATTTGGGGCATTTTCAAGATTACACTGGGAATTTTTAACAATGCTATCATTTCTGAAAATGACATTATTTGATCTCTATTTTATGTCAAAAACAAAACATTTTCATACCTTTGATCTACCATCAACAGAATCTGTGTCAGGATCTGACCATTGTGCTGGTATATTTACAACATTGCCTGTAACCGTTGACGTCCACTGTTTTGTTCGGATACACAAATCATGCGTTTTACGCTCAGTCCACTTCCTGTCACAGTAACGGCAGAATGCCTAGAAGGGAACATATTAATTCTTGATGACACTGCGTCAAAATCCATTTAATTCTCGACGTAAGACTAATATATAAATCAAGCAGGAGCTGTCAGAAAAGCTTGTAAATTACAATTTGGAATAGTGCAATGCAAGTAGTTTCTGTACATTTGCAATGCAAGGATAACATTAATTTTTTTTAGTACTACGGACAAAGACCGACTTTTCTCACTTTTGAAGACCAGTTTTGACATACAGAAAATCCTGTTTGTAAACCTAACCATCAAGCACTGAGAATAATCAAGCATGCCATCCTACAAACGTTAAAATGTGTAAGGAATTATATTCTACCAAGAGTTTATTTAATCGTACAAAAAGATGGAATAAGCAACAACTTAGTAGCAGCTTTGATTTATTTACGCATTTGAACATTTAAATCACAAGCAGATATTTTTTTCATTTAATGCACAAGATCTGAAGTATGTAACAACTTTGTCACAAAGTTTCACACTTAAAATAATTACAAAAGTAGTAAATAACTAGTTCAGCCCACTGAAATGCCTATTTAACTATACCAAAGTACATTTGAAAGAATCTCTTCATATATATGGCAAATTTTTGGCAGTGGCAAATGGTAAGAAAAAAGTCCTTCTGCAATTTCCTCTTCTGCCCTTTACTTTGGGTACAAATAGACAGAACAGTATCATTTTCACATTTGTTAGTTTGCTTTGCTGGACTTTAAGTCACACTGACACTAAGAAGACCATAAAGCAATTTTCCAGCTTTACAGGTGGAGGAAGACCTGAGTTGCCCCTCTGTACATTATTTCAAGCACCTGAGTAGAACCACAAACCTTCCGTAAGTTGATGGAAGCTTCCTAACATAATGGAACACAATTTTCCTGTCAGGTTTCAACTACCATAGATACTCTTTTACGAGGAATCCAATGTTTCCAAACACTCTTTTAACAAGATACCTTTTGAATATCATAAGTAATAATTTTGTACTATAGAAAAACAAACAACTTACCTCATTACACTGAAGACACTGAAACCTTTTTACAGCCATATCCAAGACTGCCGAGTAGTTGCAGCCAGGACATCTGCGGAATAAAATGAACAAAATTGCTTTGTACATCTATTATGGAATCATGAAGTAAAATGCAGCAAATTATTGTAATAATTTACACTAACGGATTAAAATACAGTTCCTCCTTTAAACATTTCAAGGTACATCAAACTATAACCAGACTTGTGAAAAATATGACTTTTATTCAAGCTTTTCATTAACATAAATAAGGTATAAGGTTTGAATTTTCTTCTTCAGCAAACATTTAATAAGCAAAGCTTGAAATGTTCTTCCTATTTCAGATATGCTGTACTACATATTTTTTTTGTTTCTTTAGCTCTTTTGCAGATTTTTACACGTGTTTGATCATATTTTTGAGATCGGTCCACCCAACCGGTATTCCTGGTTAACTAACCAGTAATTACTTGAATATCTCCATAAATGACTGACAGATACCGTTTCTGAATCAGCTGTAAGAGACAAATGACCAGTGTAACCAATGTCTGATATCTACCGTCATGAACAAAATATGCCTAGCCTGACAAAACCATGTATGCTAGTTATATATATATACATGGTATATGTATAAGATAGACACCTACTTGACAGCATCTTTCATATTCTCTAGTGCCTCCATTGTTTCTCTGTTCCACTTATCCTCAAGCAGGTCTAAGACTATAGCTGGTAAAGCCTTTCTCAATTCACCTGGTAAACATAGAGATTTATACATTACATTTTTATGAACATTTTTCAAACTCAATACAGGAAGCCAATGTGGCAGGTTTCAAGCTAATATGGCTGACTTCAAGCCAATAAAATTGTTGTCAAGCCATTATGGCTGATGTCAAGTCAATCACTTGCTGACTTCAAGCCTATAAGGATCATATTAAGCTAAAATGGCTGACTTCAAGCTAGTAAGATAGTTGTCAAGCCAACAGGACTGGCATCAAGCCAATAAAGTTGACTACAAGTCAATTAGACTGACTTTTAGCCAATTAGACTGACTTTTAGCTAATTAGACTGACTTTTAGCCAATTAGATGGACTTCAAGCCATTAAAGACAGACTTGTCATAAAGCATTATAGCTGTCATTTCATGTTTTTTAAATTGTTTGTGTGAGACACAAAGCTTAGAAATGACAACTAAGAGTTAAAAATTTTACTTGTCAGCTAGTATTAACAAGTAGATTAGTAGAATCTGCACAAAGAAAAGTGAAAATTGGAAACCAAGATGGTGTTTTGTGGTATATATCAAACTAGAGACTAATTAAACAAGATATGAGCCGCGTCATGACAAAACCAACATAATGGGTCTGCATCCGCGCAGTCTGATCAGGATCCATGCTGTTCCCTATCAGTTTCTCTACTTGTTATAGGGTTTGTAAGCAAACAGCATGGATCCTGATCAGACTGCGTGGATGAGCAGGCTGGTCTGGATCCATGCTGGTCGCAAACAAATTATGTTGGTTTTGTCGTGACACAGCTCATATATAATATAGCTCAGTGATAAAACATGCACTGTATTAACTGCTGACACTGACAAGCACAATCGATTCACAATCATGTCAAAGATTTATACAGCATAAACATTCATCACTGTTAATTAATGTTCAGTCGCCAATGTAAAGGTCAATCTTTTGAAATGCACGACTAATTTATCTTTGCTAGACAGTAGAAAAAAAGAGAATTATGTTGCTTTAAAACACACCAACAATGGGAAAGTCATTTGTTATCTACATAATTATGTATCACATAAAGTTTCATTCTTAATGACAAAATACTGCACCTTATTGATAAGTCATTACCTTTTTTCTTTCATTAGCAAAAACTAGTCTGTTGACGTTATTTGCTTTTTTACGGCACTTAATAAAAGAAACAAACATATCTTACTCAAGGGAACAGAACTGGTACAGTCCGATTGAGGACACTCCACAGAGCCTTTCTTCTCCCCGACCAGAACTTTCTTAGCCGAGGCTTCGACACACCGCATACAGTCGAGGTGACCGTCACAACATTGTACCATACTGTTATGGCTAGTCTCCTTCTCACACGCCTCACACATCAATGGTGGCGGAGGTATCACAGAAATCTCTGGAAAGTAAAAAGGAATAATAACTCCTACTGAAATAAATGGGCATTTTCAACTTAAAAGTTAAAGCACCTGAATTATTTGTATTTTTTTCTACAGTTTAAGTATACTGTCACTGGATATAGAATGAAAAATATCAAATTCTTATGAACACTACATCAGCCCCTTTCATCTGGTATGTATTTTCCTGCTATGCATACCCTGATATGGAAATCTGGCCGCAACCTCTAACGGTTATAAAATAATGTGACATGCTACACCAAAAATAGATAAATACATGTTTTCCTATAGTTAGTCAGGTTCTCGGGGTAAAATTTTGTTGATTTTACAAGGCTATGATGTCATATTAACCCGCCTGCTAATTAGCATAAAATGGCTTAGCAGCTGTTATGGGAATGCCAGGGTACATTCCAATAGCTTTCTCCTATGAAAGAATCCAAAGTCCCTGGCAGGATTTCTAGCCCACATGGTGACAGGCAAGTGGTTTGGTGTCATTTGTTGAACATGCTGAATTCTAAGTAATACCTGTTGGGAGTCAGCTGGATAGCTTCTTCACATAAAAAGTATCGGTTCTTTGGGAGATACAGAACAGCTTTGAGTGACATATTACACTTTCAAGTCAACAACCTTAACCACTCGGCCACAGTTTTTTTGTGTTCATTTTATTATATAAACATGTATGTATTATTGTATAGCATTCAGTAAAAAATATGATAAATTTTGTAAATCATTTTACTTAATTATTAAAGAATATCTACAGATCTAAATAAGAGCCGGTTGATGCTCCCCGAATAGGTTTTGGACACAGCAAGGTATACCTCTTGTAGTGTCAGAGTTATGTCACAGGCAAAGTTCAAAGTGTAAAAACAACCCAAATGTTGTGTACGACACATTGTCTCAATATGGTGATCATTTCTGTGAAATAGTTGTAAAATCAGACTTCAAATAAGGAAGTTATTGGTTAGACACGATTTTGCTGCAAGGTCATGCTGTGACCTTGACCTTCAAGGTAGCGCCCCAAATATTGCATGTGACACGTCGATTCAATATGGTGATCATCCCTGGGAAATAGTTGTTAAATCCGACTTCAAGGAACAAAGTTACTGGCCGAACGCGATTTTACTGCAAGGTCATGCTGTGACCTTGACCTTCAAGATAGCGACCCAAATGTTGCGGGCGACACATCATCTCAATATTGTGATCATTTCTGTAAAATATTTTTAAAATCTGACTTCAAATAACGAAGTTATGGGCCGGACAAGATTTTGCTGCAAGGTCATGCTGTGACCTTGACCTTCAAAGTAGCCACCCAAATGTTGGGCGCGACACGTTGTCTTAATATGGTGATCATTTCTGTGAAATAGTTTTAAAATCCGACTTCAAATAACGAAGTTATGGGCTGGACATGATTTTGCTGCAAGGTCATGCTGTGACCTTGACCTTCAAAGTAGCGACCAAATTGTTGCGTGCAACACAAAGTCTTAATATGGTGATCATTTCTGTAAAATAGTTTTAAAATCTGACTTTAAATAACGAAGTTATGGGCTGGACAGGATTTTGCTGCAAGGTCATGCTGTGACCTTGACCTTCAAGGTAGCGACCCAAATGTTGGGCGCAACACATCGTCTCAATATGGTGATCATTTCTGTAAAATAGTTTTAAAATCCGACTTCAAATAACGAAGTTATGGGCCGGACACAATTTTGCTGCAAGGTCATGCTGTGACCTTGACCTTCAAGGTAGCGACCCAAATGTTGCGCACGACATGTCGTCTCAATATGGTGATCATTTCTGTGGAATAGTTTTAAAATCCGTCTTCAAATAACGAAGTTATGGGCTGGGCACAATTTTGCTGCAAGGCCATGCTGTGACCTTGACCTTCAAGGTAGCAACCCAAATGTTGCGCACGACATGTCGTCTCAATATGGTGATCATTTCTGTGAAATAGTTTTAAAATCCAACTTCAAATAAAGAAGTTATGGACCGGACACGATTTTGATGCAAGGTCATGCTGTGACCTTGACCTTCAAGGTAGCGACCCAAATGTTGGGCGTGACACGTCGTCTCAATATGTTGATCATTTCTGTGAAATAGTTTTAAAATCCGACTTTAAATAAAGAACTTATGGACCGGACACGATTTTGATGCAAGGTCATGCTGTGACCTTGACCTTCAAGGTAGCGACCCAAATGTTGCGCGCGACACGTCGTCTCAATATGGTGATCATTTCTGTGAAATAGTTTTAAAATCCGACTTCAAATAACTAAGTTATTGGCCGGACACGAGTTGGGACGTACGGACGGATGGACGGACGGACGGACAACCCGACGACTATATGCTCCCCCGAAATTTTTCGGGGAGCATAAAAAAATTGAGTTCTTAAACACTTACACGCTTATACCTTTACTTATTAGTCAGATATTTGTATGGTAGTTAGGCAAAATACTGAGAGAACAAATTATATACTAACCTTCAACTATAGGTGCATTAAGGTCAACCGGCCTGTCTCCGAAACAAATAGGCCTTGCAGAGTCAACAACCACAAGATTCTGAAAGGAAATGTATAAATATAACTAGGACATAGTTACATCCATAAAGTGAGGGGCGGGGAATTCGTCCCTGTTTTTGTACTTCTGAAATAGACACTGCTGCACCACTCTTTAAATCAATTGAACATAACTGATAAATTGCTAATGATACTCATGGACACTCCTTTCTGTGTCAGTAATTTATTGTTTATCCATATGAAGTAGAATATAAAATTGAGATCATTTATTACAAAATGTAAAGTAATTATAACTTTTACCTGCACACCAACCATTTTAACTCTGATGGACATT
Source organism: Ruditapes philippinarum (assembly GCF_026571515.1). NCBI lineage: Eukaryota > Metazoa > Mollusca > Bivalvia > Venerida > Veneridae > Ruditapes > Ruditapes philippinarum. The sequence goes on along the minus strand of NW_026852365.1, from coordinate 25,649 downwards.
ATATGACATATTAGACCAGTAAGATAATTAGACATCAAGCAGGTTATGAGCTAAAATCATAACAAAGATAACACCGTACCTGATCTGTTCCTGTGCTTTCTGGTGATTTTCGTCCCTGGCTGCTCGACTTAAATTTGCGCATCCCTGACACTGGCCGCTTCCCCTTCCCTTTAACAGGTTTACTTCTATCCTTCACACTGTACGGAGATTTCCTCTTTAAGTGAGTTTTAGTCTGTAACAAAGCCACGCAATCATTACTTACTACAAATGTCATCATATTTGAGCACTATCTCCAATTAATAATTCTTTTACACTGAATGCCTTAATAGTGTATTCCAGTTTGTACTGGGAAGTTTTAGGTGCAATAACCAGCAATTTTGGGAAAAATGACAAAAATCTTTGTGAACACAGAAAATATCCTTTCTCCAAAGAGACAGGTTATTACAAATTCTTATGAGAACGATTAACTTTTCTAAGTCCCAGTAGCCATAATAACTTTCTCATGCCAACATTCTGACCAGGCCAACTAAGCATGTAAATTGTAGTGAACTGTTATTGAAATAGATGAATTAACTATGAACAGTTCCAAGTCAAATTTTGTATGTTTGATTGGTTTTAACGTCACAACGACACAGTATAGATCTATATTGATGCTCCAGCTTTACTGGTGGAGAAGACCTCAGGTGCCCCTATTTGCATTATTTCAGGAATCAACAGGCACCTGAGTAGAACCACTGATGTTCTGTAAGCTAGCTGGATAGCTTCCTCACATTCTGGATAGCTTCCTCACATGAAAGAATCCAAAATCCCTGTCATGCAAGGTCAAATTGTGAAGGGTTCAATGTAGATGTTAAATAATTATATAAGAGTATCAAGTTTTAAAGATGGTTTTCTTGTGACAAAATCAACAAATCTGACCTTGATCTTTGTGGTTCCTGAATAATAGGTTTCATCATCACTATCATCAACATGATGATAATTATCATCATATTCCATCTCATGGTCATCATCACCGACGTCTTGACCGCATAATTCCAACAGCTCTTTATATCCCATTTCACCCGAGCTATCCTTGTTCACATCTCCAAAGCCAGCACGTTTTACGTCCGTCCTTTCATCCTCCTCAGGGCTCTCGTAGTCTGGTGGCTCACTTAGGAATGAGGTCTCGCGTTTAACTTCAACCTCTTCCTGAAATGTTTATGTAATATAATCATAAATTATAAATACATGCTGTGAATTCATTTTTGGTAAGGCAGAAACGTTTTCAATACTATGTGTACTTTATCACACATCATTTTTGTGTCCCAAAAATGTTTAAGTACTATTTTGATCACATATAACTTTTGTTTAGATAAAATTTTATCACATACAATTTTTTCGAGTGCCTGAAATGTTTATATTCCATTTTATCACATAATACATGTATGAGTATACCTGCGATGGATTTACTATTTTATTACACATTATCACTGTTTTTTCTCTCTTGTTTTCGTGCCCCAACAATGAGGGTGACCCCGTCCAATTTATTCTCCCCATCTCCCCATCTAAATGATCAGTATGGTTCAGGGAACAGTCTAATGCTTACCTTACAAAATCACTTTTGCATATACAGCAGATATAAATAAATAAACAAAAAAATCATGATTTCAATAGCATGGATTATGGCCATACCCTAATTGATGGCCCCATTTTATTCAATAAACAAAAGGTCAAAGAAAAGATAGATGGTTGGGATTGGGAAGGTTTGCACCAGTGTAAATGAATTGTTTTTCAGGTGAGAAAAGGTTGCCAGGTTTTATTGAATATTTCTTTATTATCATTATGCATTTGAAATGTTAATACTACATTGTATCTTATTGCATAATATTTTAGAGCCCCTTAAACAAAAAGATGGTCTTATACATAGGTCAAACAGTTCTTGCAAACCATTTAATACATGAACATAAAGAATTCAACAATAAATCATTCTTACCACATCACTTTCTGTGTCGGACAACAAGACAATTGGTGCATTCTTGTGTGTCACTTTAGCTAAGAAAGAAATGGAAAAAAATATTAATAAGAAGCTATTCACAAAAGTAGTAGAAATTTTCTACAATTTTCCTTTGCTAGAGCTACAAAAATTAGCACATACAACCAAAAAAAAAAGGTAAAAAAACAAACTTGTTTTGTCCACAGTAGGATTATTTTATTTTGCAAAATGCAGATTTTACTTTCAGTGTTAGTAATTTTAGTTCAAATCTTAGCTGCAGCCACTATGTCTATTAGCTTTATTTGAGCAACAATTCAAAATTGTTGAATGCAGGATTTGCCTTCATTAGAGTCGTTTCCAGCAATCTCAGCTTGATCTGTCTACTAAGAAGGTAAATGTCACAGGAGCTGCCTTGACCTTTGAGCTCTGCTTCAAAAAGTTCTTAAACACTTATTGAAATAAGTTTTCAACTCTCATTGAAATAAGTTCTTGAGATCAGACTGAAATAATTTCTCAAGCTCAGATTGAAATAATTTCTTGAGCTCAGATTATAATAAGTTCTTGAGCTCTGATTGAAATAAGTTCTTAAGCTTTGATTGAAATAAGTTCTTGAGCTCTCATTGCATTAAGTTCTTTAACATTCCTAAAATAGGTTGTCAAAACAATGACTGAAATAAACTCTTGAACTCTGATTGAAATAAGTTCTTAAACTCTGACTGAAATTAGTTCTTGAGCTCTGATTGAAATTAGTTCTTGAGCTCTGATTGAAATAGTTCTTGAGCTCTGATTGAAATAGTTCTTGAGCTTTGATTGATGTGAGTTCTTGAGCTTTGATTGAAATAAGTCCTTTAGCTTTGATTGAAATAAGTTCTTGAGCTCTGATTGAAATAAGTTCTTGAGCTTTGATTGAAATAAGTTCTTGAGCTCAGATTGAAATAAGTTCTTGAGCTCTCATTGCATTAAGTTCTTTAACATTCCTAAAATAGGTTGTCAAAACAATGACTGAAATAAACTCTTGAACTCTGATTGAAATAAGTTCTTAAACTCTGATTGAAATGAGTTATTGAGCTCTGATTGAAATAGTTCTTGAGCCTTGATTGAAATAAGTCCTTGAGCTTTGATTGAAATGAGTTCTTGAGCTTTGATTGAAAATAAGTCATTGAGCTTTGATTGAAAAAATTCTTGAACTCAGATTGAAATAAGTTCTTGAGCTTTGATTGAAATAAGTTCTTGAGCTCAGTTTGAAATAAGTTTTTGAGCTTTGATTGAAAAAAGTTCTTGAGCTTTGATTGAAATAAGTCCTTGAGCTTTGATTGAAATGAGTTCTTGAGCTTTGATTGAAATAAGTCATTGAGCTTTGATTGAAAAAAGTTCTTGAGCTCTCATTGCATTAAGTTCTTTAACATTCCTAAAATAGGTTGTCAAAACACTGACTGAAATAAACTCTTGAACTCTGATTGAAATAAGTTCTTAAACTCTGATTGAAATGAGTTATTGAGCTCTGATTGAAATAGTTCTTGAGCCTTGATTGAAATAAGTCCTTGAGCTTTGATTGAAATGAGTTCTTGAGCTTTGATTGAAAATAAGTCATTGAGCTTTGATTGAAAAAAAAAAATCTTGAATTCAGATTGAAATAAGTTCTTGAGCTTTGATTGAAATAAGTTTCTGAGGTCAGTTTGAAATAAGTTTTTGAGCTTTGATTGAAAAAAGTTCTTGAGCTTTGATTGAAATAAGTTCTTGAGCTCTGATTGAAATAGTTCTTGAGCTTTGATTGAAATAAGTCTTTGAGCTTTGATTGATATGAGTTCTTGAGCTTTGATTGAAAATAAGTCATTGAGCTTTGATTGAAAAAAGTTCTTGAGCTCAGATTGAAATAAGTTCTTGAGCTTTGATTGAAATAAGTTCTTGAACTCTGATTGAAATAAGTTCTGCAGCTCTGATTAAAATAAGTTGAACATTGATTGAAATAAGTTCTTGAGCTATGCTTGAAATAAATTCTTGAGCTCGGATTGAAATAAAGTATTGAGCTTTGATTGAAATAAGTTTTTGAGCTTTGAATGAAATAAGTCCTTGAGCTTTGATTAAAATGTGTTCTTGAGCTTTGATTGCAATAAGTCCTTGAGCTTTGATTGAAATAAGTTCTTGAGCTCAGATTGAAATAAGTTCTTGATCTCAGATTGAAATAAATTCTTGAGCTTTGCTTGAAGTAAGTTTTTGAACTCAGATTGAAATGAGTTCTTGGGAAATGGGTTGGGTTTTAAGTAACAATATCACTGAAAATGTCATATTGCATTTTTTTGTTTATACAGTGGTAAAAGACTTCAGATTTTGCTCTGTGCATTATATCAAGGCACAAGAAGGCACTTGAGAAGAAGAATTTATTTTTAAGTCAACCAGACAGCCGTTTTGGAGGATTTTTTGACATGAAGTCTGCAATAATAAACACTTTGCTGAAAAGAATCCTCCAAAACAGAAATTGAAGATTAGTGACCTCTAATACTTACTTTTCTCCTTTGCTTTTGTTGATGGTGAAGTGAGTGGCTTGAATTCAAAACTTTCAATATATTTACCATCTGACGATGTCACTTTTCCTAAAACAATACAGTAAAACAGGTTATGACAGTTCACATTCGTAAAAAAAATAGGCCAGCTGGTGAAAATATTTACAGAGGATATAACTGTTTAATGGTCATCAAGTTATCTTTTGATAATCTTTTAACAAGCTTGTATTTTTAAGAAAATGACCCAGCTTTTTTCAAACAATAAAACACCTGTTAGAAATATATAAATTTTTTACATGGTCAGGGTCATAAATTATAAATAGAAATAAAATTTTGTCAAACAGGAGCTTTAAGAAGGACAGCAAACTAAACTATTCTCAGTGCTTGATAGGTAAACAAGAGCATGGATACTGTAAACTTTAAAATCAGTTTGTATGGAAACAAGAGCTGTCGGTAGGACAGCAACGCTTGACTATTCTTAGTGCTTGATAGTAAACAAGAGCCTTGATAATGTAAAACTTTCTGAGTTAACAAAAGGGCAAATTTTTTCTTTAAATCCATGTTACAGTTATAGGCCTTGGAGAGAGTCCTATTATGATTTCAAAGAAGAGTATTAAATTTCAACTTGTTGTCAATAGAATATGAAAATATCTGAGGTGGTATGCCTAAATGTTAATTTTAAGTTGAAAAAGGGCATTATTCAGTCAAAACGTTTCATAGAGCTACCTCCTCCTTTCTACAGGTTGAGGTCATGATGGTTAACAACTGTGCAAAGTTTCAAAGCCATATGTCAATGGACTTTGAAAAATATTTGAGGTATTACAAAAACTTTAACGTAAATTCTAAGTCGAAAAAGGGCATTATTCAGTCAAAACGTTTCATAGAGCTACCTCCTCCTGTCTACAGGTTGAGGTCATGATTGTTAACAACTGTGCAAAGTTTCAAAGCCATATGTCAATGGACTTTGAAAAATATTTGAGGCATTACAAAAACTTTAACATAAATTCTAAGTTGAAAAAGGGGCATAATATTGTCAAAATGCTTGATACAGTTACCTCCATCTGTCTACAGGTTTGGGTCATAGTGGTGAACAAGTGTACAAAGTTTCAAAGCCATATGTCAATGGAATTTGAAAATACTTGAGGCATAACAAAACTTTAGCGTAAATTCTAAGTCGAAAAAGGAGCATAATTCTGTCAAAATGCTTGATACACTTAGCTCCTCCTGTCTACAGGTTGGGGTAATGATGGTGAACAAGTGTGCAAAGTTTCAAAGCCATATGTCCATGGACTTTGAAAAAATTTGAGGTATTACAAAAACTTTAACATAAGTGGTTACACCGACGCTGGGGTGACTACAATAGCTCTACTTATTCTTATCGAATAGTCAAGCTAAAAATCAACACAAAATAGAGATTTTTGGCAATTTAGAGATGTCCGGTCATTGCCATGGTAACAGGAAATTTAAGATTGAGCATACTGTTACAAAGGCTATGACCCAGTCAACATTTGTGCCAAGTTTGATCTGACAGTATTGAAGCATCTTTTATAGTTTCATAGCAATTTGAACTTGTAACAAGAGGCTTTTCAATGAAAACAGCCATTTTTTAAAAAAAATGCTCATGCATTAATGGCTTAAATAATGTTAAAACTTTCTAAAAATTAACTCTAACATTATTAGATTTTTAACTCTTACATTATTAAATAATGTTAAAACTAACAGAATATTAACTCTAACATTACCTGGTAAATCTATATATTTGATTAATTCATCATCATCATCATCATCCTCATCAGAGGCATGAAGTTTTGTATCAGTCAAGTCTAGGTCTTCGTCCGAGTCGAACAATCTGGTTGCTTCACTCATAACTGGTAGTGTAAAGGCTTAAATCCCATTAAGGTGCTCTTCTCTGAATTGGGTTTCGTAGTTTCTGTTTCCAACACATGTACAATTTACATCTGAAAGCATATGAAGGTATTTTAATATCAAAAGAACTACATGTATATGTTGTATCATAGTTTGGAGACCTTTCTGTTGAAAATGTGTCAGGGTTAAATCCTATGATACAAAAGAGAAAGAACACCAAAACACTCGGTAATCTGATTAATACTATGCCCCCTCGTACAAATCAGATAACCTCGTGTTTCGGTGCTCTTTCTATTACTTGTATCATAGTTTGGAGACCTTTCTGTTGAAAATGTGTCAGGGTTAAATCGTATACATATACATGCACAGTGCGTTAACTGGAGTGCGGGTATTAGTTACCTGCACTCCAGAGCATGCCCATTGATTGGCTCATTTTTGCTGGGGTTTACATATTGTGACGGCAGAGAAAGGGAAAGTGACAGAAATGTCATATTCAGATGTTCGTTCATTGGTTCATTTTTACCGGGGTTTCATATTGTGACAACAGGGAATGTGCTTTTATGTTTGACTATGATACAAAAGAGAAAGAACACCAAAACACTCGGCAATCTGATTAATACTCGGGGGCTACGCCCCCTCGTACAAATCAGATAGCCTCGTGTTTCGGTGCTCTTTCTATTACTTGATATTTGAAACTGAAGACATTGTACATGTAAATGTCGCAAGTCAATATCAGTGATATTAAATATCCCAGTAATATAATGAGGACATATTTAGAAGGTAAAATACCTCCTCCATAATCAGAATACAGTTTTGTCTAAATGATTTAAGAACTGCATTGTATGCAGATGAATGTCTTTACATGGGTCCTGGTCAGTGGGCCAAGCTAATTAGAAATTAACCAATGGTGAACTATGGATATCAAGGATAAATGTCATCATCTGTGCTCTGTCTTTCCTCAAGAAATGATCTTTAAAGATCCTGTATGTTGTAATTAAGGTTGTAACCAAACGTAAGTGAAATTTTATTTATGTATACAGTTAAACTTCATTTGCTCGAACTTGGATTGCTCGAATGCCTCCTTTTGCTAGAACTCATCGCCCAGTCCTGGCAAAATTCCTATATAATGTATATTGTTTTTACATCGGATCGTCTAGAACACTAATCGCTCGAACTTTTGAACCGGGTCTCTTCAGCAGAAGTATAGTTAAAATCACACCTTTTTGGTCGAACACAAAAAGACATCAAAAGTTGTTGGTCGACATCTTCTAAATAGGTGACAGCCGGCGTCACATGTTTTTAACACCTTGTGAATGGATAAAGGCATTTAAGGTTAACTGATACAAAATTAGAGGTGTTGTCACCGATTTGTTTATTATGATAATATTGCCATCTTTAGTAATGATAAAAAGAAAATAACTTGTGAAATAAGTGAAATGTGAAACAGAAAGTCAATAAATAGATGATGTTTACTCGGACTGCTTTAATTACAGCCGAGGTGCATGTAACGTGAAGGTCTATAGAATGATACTTGTATGTGTGTTTATTCAAATAAATGCTCCAGTTAAATGTTTTTTTTTAATATTTAATTAATTCATTGTTTAAAATTAATTGTATCCCATAATAAACATATAGATAAAAACAAGATTGGAAAATAATTGCCCAATCAAACTCAACCATTTACAATATGCATGAATATAGATTAACACACTTTTTTACACAGTGTACCGTTAATACTCATTTGAAAACTTTGGGATAATAATTCTTAATATTTAAAAGAAATGACATATTCGACGAACTGATGTACTAACAATTATATTGACGAATTATCATTCGACATATGTAAGCTGGAAAACGTTTAGGCATATGCCTTATGTGAAAATAGTTCAACCTCAGTTGGCTCGAACTACCAATCTCTCGAACAAATTTGCACAGACCCTCCAAGTTCGAGCAAACAAAGTTCTACTGTATAATTATGCTTCTAAAACAATTTTTATACATCGAAGAATGTGTAAAATTATATGTACTGCAAATATCTGTCCAAATTTACGGCGGCATAGAAAGTAATCGAACACCATGTAGGGGTTTGAAACACGAATTTCGCGTGTATCAAATGCTACTGACAGTTGTGAGTGGTCCCATTTAATGTATTTAGTAATATCATTTAGTAAATTCAAGTGATTTTGACATGTACACGGCTAACAAACATGTATGAGTCTATGTTTACGTACTGAATCATTGTGCCACTTTATTGTCTACCTCTGAGTTTTAGCATGAATGCACTTGTTTCCTGATAGATATTTCATGAACGAGAAGGGCTATCTAGAGAATTGGGGTTGATCTCATTTGGAAGCTTCATACAAACGTTAAATAGGGATAAAAGTTTTTATTAATTATCTGAACAATTGTTTTCACAACGTCCCAAGAAATGAACCCCTTGCTCGTACTCGTAGACTCGATTCGAATCTGGTGTGTTAGGCCTTCTATTAACTTAAAGTATGTTTTAAAGGGGCCTCATATTTCACTTTTTTTTTTGGTTTTTGACACATTTAATTTTAAGATGAACATAGAGGTTTTTTATCAATGTGGTCAAAACAGGTGATCATGATGGGAGTGACTGTTAGTGTTACATTTATAAAATGTTTACACAAATTGATGACTATTTATCTAACAGTAACACTAACACTGTAACAAATGGTATAAATAATTAAGCACTATGATATAGTAAAATGGGAAATAAAAAGTTAATTAAAACAGTTTGAACACAAGTTTACCTGATTAAGAGTGCGTATAATTGCACAAGAAGTTTCTATTTATGATTGTTGGAAAACCCCAAGCTTAAAATAGAAAGTGACTTAGGACGTCTGCTTGTGTGTTTTAACTTGTATTGCATACATTTTATTCTTTCCTCAGTGAAGAAAGAAAAAAATAATTAGGCATTAGGAACAAATTCAGCATTAAACAGCTTATAAAGTGATAAATTTATGCATACTTATCTTGAGCCAAAGTCTATCGTTACTATGGATAATGAGCGAGGTGTTCCGAGCGAGGTTATGACTAAAGTACGCAACAAAGCGCATAGTCAAACCGTCATCTATACTTTACTGTAATGCTATACAATGATAAGATCAAATCAAAGCACAGAAGACGCTGAATTTGTTTGGGTCTCAGATTGTCAGAAAGGTGAAGTTTGTGAGATTATAAACCAATTTGTTTTTCTATAGTGTCAGCAATGCTTGTTCCAGTGTTATAACTAGTAAATTGTCTATAAGGATAATTGCAACTCAATGCTTATTTGGCTTAAACAATTAAACAAAATACAACATGAGTTGCCTAAATTAAGTGAGATTTGAAGCCCAGCTAGACATATGGCTTCCTAAACGAGCGTGTAACCCCTGGACCACGGGGAAGTTATAAGAAAACAACCTAAAGCAAACTTAGTGTATGTAATCCTTATTAATTTCGAGATATTTTGTTCACGGCAAACCTGTTCTTTAACAATGATGTAGATAATCATGGAGCTTAATATAAGCATGTATATCTGCGAAATAATTTAGCAAAAATCTTCTCACATGTATATAATATTTCACTACTCTTTGTGTAATTACTTACGGTAGAAATCGATTATCGAAATAGCCGAGCAATTTTCATTGAATAAAATGATATTCATCAACGTAACAAAATTATTTGACTATGTTATACCGGTAATTTGCGGAAATGTTAAAGAAAAATGTTAAACAAAATTAGAAATCTTCGACCAATCGGAACTTATTTTTTTCTTCTCGGAGAAGATTTTTGAAAATTAATGCGCCTGTATTTGACAATTTACGCACTGGTCTCCCCTTAATTTTTCGGAATTGTTCGGCGTTAGTGTACTTATAGAAGGAAGTAACCGCTTCGAGTCCTGAGTTCGTCATAGACTACTTGCAGATTTTGCAAATAAGCATATCGATCAGGGCCTGAAATTTAGCTACCATTATTTGTTTGGTCTGACGACCCAAACAAATAAAAATAGTACAATTTTTGGCTTTCTATAAAAATTAACAATTAACTATTGGCAACAAAATCCCCCACTGTGATGCAATAATTTAATCACAAAACCCATACACCCCATGCATAATTCTCAGCGACTCGTTTCGCCATCTTTTATGTTATAAATGATGCTCGGAAACCTTGAAATAAAATATAATATAAAAAAAACAACAAAAACACACACAAGCAACAACGCATGAACAACTTTATTGCATGAACAAGATACATTTTGTGTAACTATAAAATCACGTGCTGTTCATTTAGTTACAGAGCTGTAACAATCTAGACTATAACCGTTTTTTATTAAATTGCACAAATGTTTCCAAGTCATATGATATAAAACGTGAAAATGTAGCAGCTTCGGTAAAACATGATGACCTGACATATGATGTAAAAACTTTTCCAACATTGATTATGGCAAAATGACACAACTCATTGTAATGACATTTGTAAACGTCTTACTTTTATAGAAAATATCAACTAATATCAAACAAACAAAACAGCAATAGGATAATAAAAAAAACTTTTACCTTTCGTCCGTCTCTGCACCGCCGGGGTTTATGCAGTGGTTTAACTTATACCCAATATTATTTTTGTAACCGGACTTTTTTGGGAGGTTTTTTAAAAGTGGGGACTTCCCACCTGATTTTCCTCACAGGGGGGGGCCCTTTCCCGGGGATTTTTAAAATTCCAAACGTCAATGTTCTTGCTTTTTCCCGGAGTGGGGGGGGGTTTAAAACAAAGAAAACTTTTTTCAAACACATTTTTTGAAAACTTTTTTTTTGGGAAATTATAAACTATGATAAAGAAATATGTTGAAAATAAAGGTAATTGCTTTATAAATGTATTATAACAATGTCCATTTCATCAAGGGTCTTATATTGCACTTTGTGTAACCGTACGCGTGTGTGTGAACATTTATATACGTTATCCTTTTGTGTAAACTCAACAGTACATACGTACTTGTTTACATATGTTATCTTATAATACTGCACGTTTGTAACGTCGTTTTTCATTGGATAATCGTGACGTTTATATAGCTTTAATACACTTGTTACTATATAAAGTAACAAAATTGCCTACGATTTCAACTGATTATGAGTGTCACGTGACCTATTATGAGTTTGCGGCCCGAGGCCGAGAACTATAGTAACTGTTATCAGCCCGCAGAACATGTGCACGTGCACAAACTGAAACAATGACGTCATATTTTACGTCATTAAACAGTTAATTGTAACGCCCATTCTCAATAAAATAAAGCATTTGAGGTTGAAAAATATTAAAAATTTGATGTTGTCATTGTGTCATTTTTTATCGCTGAAGTAAATGTTTAGGGTATTTTGCAAGTTTGCCAGAAATATTTTGAACAAGAAAATATGATATAACAGGATGGCATTTATTTCGGTAATGACACTGTATTTCTTCGGTAACGTAGATTTCAGATCTAATAATGTAACATATTGGCTGCATATTAATAACAAATGTCTGTAAAAAAATCAAAATCTGTAAATTCTCTATCTAGAGGGACTTTCTAACCCAGGAAAATTCAAAGAAGATGGGTACCTTGCTAATTTTCAGTCACTTTCTTCAAAGTTAAATATTCGTAGAAAGCAAAAATAGTCAATTTTGAAAATGATTATTTTATGTCTTCATTCAAAGGATATATATCATATATAATATATGAGAGGTCGAATGCATACACAATTTTTGTATTAGCAATTTTTTTTCTCAAAATATTCAACTTTCCACTTTCTTAATATCTGGAAAATTTAGTACTAAACAGTTCGATATTTATCCCCATATAGGATGTCACGTATGTTTCATTTTATTCAAATGCAAGTAAAGGTTGGGAAGACAATTTTATTTTTTGTAAAATAATTTATATTTATGGATATTATTTTAACATTATTATATATAGAATGAAATACGGCCAGTAAGCTCTTTGCAGAAACGAATTAGTTGTTGCTGAGAACATCAATATCGTGTAATATATTTTTAACATTTCTGCTGGTACATCAACATATTATTAACATATCTTTCCTTTGTAAAAACAATTTTGTGTCTTCTTACATCTAATACAAGGTAACCGTTACTAACAGGCATGCTAATCCCAACTTTATCTTTAATTTTCAAAAATTGTTGAATTGTAAGTTGGAGTAACGTATGTTTCACACTCGCTTATTTATGAACTTTATCACGGAATTTAAACTTACATGTAAAATCGACTTTTTTATTTAGGAATCAAATGCACATCATTCTATTGTCATAAAAATGCGATTTTATGTTTTTATATATGCATGTGTAAACAATATAAAGTCTGTTTGATAAAGGTAACGTTTGTTTCACTGTGGTTACTTAAACAAGTAAAAACACGACCAAAGTTAACAAAATTTACTTACTAATGTCAAATAGAAGTTAATGTTGATGTTATACGTGCTTTCTGACTTCAATTTCCCTTTTGATAAACTTACTTTAAAAAGTTGATAACGTATGTTTCTGTAACGTATGTTTCATTTTTACATTGAAAGTGGGTTAAAAATGACGCAAGACCGTTTAAGCCGCCACAATTTGTGGTTAATATATCAGAGTTACACACATGTTAATATTCTTTCTTGTTTTGATTCTTCTTTGAATGGATTGGCTCTTAAATAATGGTAACGTATGTTTCTTTTTAAAGTGCTGTTGAAAAGATTTGAATAAAAAATGAAAATTTCCGAAAATAGAATGATATTTGAGAGGCTGCAAGCTTATTTTTACTTATAATTATATATATGCTGTATTATTAAGCATGCATCGATTCAATTATGTAATTTGGGTTTCACTTCTTATTGTTTTAGGTTTGACACTATTTATTTATATGCATTTGGCGACATTTGATCATTCATTATACCAATGAGATTGTAACAGTCAAATATAATTTTTACCAATAATCAAAGTGCATATACACACAGCAATGACTAATTGCACATGTTTCGTTTATTCTGGAACTTATTTTTCTGAAACACAATTTCAAAGTTGAAAATTCTAGGTGGCGACAGTAACGTATGTTACATTTTAGGGCATTAATGGTACTTGTAAAAGAAAAATAACAGATAGAAATGTAAAACTGAGAGTGTCCCTATTAGACAAAGTGGCAGCCACCTTTCTAACGACATTTTGACCTCAAGAAAAACCTTCGTATAAGAGCTACCCAGTGGAACATCAAATGCTGTGTTTTATTGAGAATGAGCGGTAAAAGTGAAAGAAGGTTGTCAGCACGAATCGCTAGCTTAAAAGCGTGTGAAGTACAAACACATTTTTGTTACTATTGAAATTTGAAGAAATAATACGACAAATTCATTCCGAAGAAAATGAAAATAAAACTGGCTTCTTTGAACACACAAACAGTAAACATCTCTGTACAGAACAGTAGATGAGTAGACAAGAATTTCAACGAAAGAACTTCAAAGTATTTTTTTTTGTGGTTTTGTTTTTTTTTAAAAAATGCTACTATTAGATCTACCAATTGTATTAAAGACATTAATACACGACGTCAGAGTAGGGCCGGAAGGTGATAATCGGCCCTGAATGAATAATGGCCCTCGGGCTAAAGCCCTCGGGTCCATTATTCATTTTGCGGGCAGATTATCACCTTCCGGCCCTCTCCTGCCGTGTATTAACCTCTTATTATATACACAGCTTCTGTGAGTTTATTTAGAAATCGTATTTTTCCCCTAAAAAGGAAGTTTGCTGTATTATAGATTCGTCATAAAGACTCCTGACATGTTATATGGCCTAGTGGCTCGGGTTATATATAAAAACAACCGTTTATATAGGGCCATATAACCTGTCAAGAATCTTTAAAACTAATAATATAAGCGAGTGTAATCAAAATTGTTCATGAACATAACAGCATATATGTCATCCAACTTATAATTACATAAAAAAATGTTTAAAATGAATAGATCTCTGAAACAATAATAAAACCGATTTAATAAAAAAGATTACATAAAGTGGGTTACTTCCCCTTTAAAATTTCACCAAATATGACAAAACATTAAAATCTTTACCGCAGTGGTTTCCCCCCTTTTCTTCGGCACAAAGCAAAGCTAAACAAAAAAACCCTTTTCAAAGGGCCTATGAAATGGATTTATGGCCGGGCACTTTTTTAATACACGTTTTTGGGAAATTTTTTGAGTTGGGGGGCGGCACGGGGAAAATTTGGGGTTTTAATAACCCCAATATGCGCCTCTAAAAGGATAGTTTATTTTTGTAAAATGATAAAATCTATGAATACATTTTGGGGGTTCTTTAACATTTTAAACCCCGGGTGTCCCAAAAATTTTTTTTTTGCATCCCCAAAACCCGTTTCATTTTAAAAAAATCCCGGTTTGTTTTCAATTTTTTTTTGAAAAAATAATGGACAAAAAAATTGGATTTTAAAAATGGTCAGTAAACAAAAAGGGCGTTTAAAAGGTTTAAGATGTTGTATAAGGGGTTTTGTAAAATTTGAGCCCAAAAAAATTTTCGATCCCAAATTTCCAACCAATTTTGCCTGTGATTTATCTATCAACGGCAGGTAATGCATGCGATATTTTGGTCATTTATGTCGCGAGGTCGTTTATACGAATGGTCTCAGATAATCTGATCACACTATATACTAATAAATAGACAATTTAATTCGTAGGTTTAGAATAATTTATTGTTAACTTTGTTTACAATGGACCAATTTTCAATGTTGTCTCTTCTGAAATGTTCTTCAACTTGACGGTCCTTCTGTTCCATTTGTTTCTGTTTTATATGTCTTGTTTATGTGTTATTAAAAGTCTTGTCTATATCGTTGGCGTTCTTGTGTCATGTCTGTGTTTTTCTAAGTGTCTTGTGGAATGCTCCGTTTGCTATCCGTGTTCCGTTACATCATATTTATTCTTATGTTTTCTTAGTCATTTTAATAGTGTTTGTACGCAGACAAGAACCTGTTTTCCGTCCTTGTTACGTGTCTTGTTGTATATTGGTTTGTCTCTAACTGCCTTTTCCATTGTTGTCTGTGCTATACAGTGTATTGTGGACTACTCCATGTCGTATGTCCTGTATTTGTTGATACGTTGATGCGTTTTCCGTAAGTTCTTCTGTTATAAGTCTATTTTTGTCTTTTAGTTATGCATTTGTTGTTATCTGTCGCTTGTTTCTTTATGTCGTTATTTATTTTTATATTGAATATTTGTTAGTTTAGTATATATATTTGTTTTACACTGATTATATGTATTCAGTTTCCTGCTATATTGCATCGTTTCGTCTTTGTATTGTATGCCCCCGTCTGTACTTGTTGTTTTTGTTTCCCGTTATCTTTTGTTATTTTTTTCACGTTTTAGCCCTTCTGCTAACGGGCCCCAAATTTTCTGTCCCTTTTTATTGTCTGTATCAGTCCTTTTTGTGCTTTTTCCTTTTTGTCGTTCTGTAAAGTTCTCAGGGCCCGGGTGAAAGTCCCTTTTGGGTGTCTAACCTGTTCTGTCCTTTTTCGTTTTGGGGCAATGTGCCCAGTTTTTTCTGTTGTTAAAAACCCTTTTTGTCTTTTTTTGTATTTTCTATTCGTTAAGTCTCTACAATTCTATGTAATTTTTAGTGGAGTAGCCGGGGATCGAACTCACGACCCCTTGATTGTAAGGTAGACAGTGTTACCTCTGCACCATAGCGCCCGCTCTGAATAATAACTGTTTTTGGAAGTCCTATATACATTATAACTTCAATAGCTAACAAAAATGTATTGCAATTGAATTTTAACACCTCTACACAGGTAGCCAACCCACGTGACATTTTATATATTTTCAAAGAAAATATTACTCGATTTAAGTAATAGTAAAGACAATTTCGAGGTAAGTTGAGAATTTGTGAGTTTAGGAGCGTACTACCTTGAAATGTTCTTAACAAAATTAAACTGAATACCAATTTGATTTCAGTACAAATTTTGAATCATTTAGTTCTCATATACATTTAAATTGATCTTATTTTTGAACGGGTTGGATAAATATTATTTTATTCAAGGAGTTCAGTAAATTCACTAATGAACCTCCACAACTATAACATTCTATTTATCACATACACAAAACAAAGACTGTTCAAACTTTAAAGTACAATAGAATCATTTTTCATTGACGTGCCTATAGCGTGACGCTATTATTAAGTGTTTTTTTCATTATATTTTTGTATAACGCAAATGACGTCAGGTCAAAATGTATACACGGCCGTGCAATAACATTTTTACGAAGTCGCAAAATCCACAAGGGTACATGTATGTGATACATGTTGAAAAGACAGGGACAATTCCTTTGAATTAACGTCAGAAGTTGATTTTTAAAGAAATTAAGAGAGCATAAAGAAGAAATAAAAAGGTGTTTAACTGTCAATAAACACTAGTTAGGGATTACATGTATATGCAGCTCTTATTTTTTCTCCCTCGAAATGAGTTTACAAAGCGTTTTTCAGGCAAACAATAATAACACACTTATTGTTTTAAATTTAGAGTGCACAAAGAAGAAATAAAAAAGGTGTTTAATTGTCAATATGTACAACTGTATGGTATAACACTGACACGGCATCATGATTATGAGGATGTTTACACAATAATAAATTGAAAACGAAGAAATGAACATTTTGTCTGTGTCTCCCTTTTCGTTCTACATGATGAAATATTGGCATGTTGGCCATTGCCCTTTAAACTTCAGTTAATATCAGAATTTTATATGTATGTTTGCAAATGTTTAAAACAAAATATTCTCCCCCGCCCAACCTTACTTGATCATATGGATCCATTCAAATATGACGAAAACCATGACTACCCATGCGAAAAGTTAGAACAACAAGATTTTAAATAGTGCTTGCACATTATTTTATTCATTTGTTATAAGTAGGTCAGTTTTGCAAGCTAAAAATCGATTTATGCTGGTCGAAACGTTGTCGTGGTTGTCGCAGGTGTAGTTGTTGTAGTGTGCTTTCCGCTTGCCACACGACAACAGTAACCGCAATACGTGCACACAAAATTATTCCCACAATCGTCGCTAGAGTCGCAATACAGATATTCACCATTTACCTTTTTAGGTTTAGCATAACTACCAGTGATACTGTAGCATTCAGGGTCTGAAAAAGAGAAACATGTTTCACGCTTATCAAATTACCGGAATACCAAAATACATGGGAAATAATTTATGCACGAGATATGTACGCATGAGGATTGGAAGAATTTTGGACGACAAAGAGGAGAGTGCATCCCTTCAGGATTCTTTGTCAGTTGATGCAGATATCCATATTACCAATGTAATGGTTTGTAATGTGCTTTCCTTGTGTAGTATATGCTGAAATGCCTTTTGTTGACTGACTGTTACTCTAAGTTATGTAAACGTTTATAAGAGCTTCATTTTAAAACAACATCAACTGCAGCTGTGTTCGCCTCCATTGTATATATTACAAATAGTCTTAAAACTAAGAAACCATGCATTTGTGTGAATACAGTTATAGAATCTATATTGTTAAGTTACCGGTATTTTGATATCAGTTGCATTTTTTATAATAAAGTTATTTTTACACAAGCACAGCCATTTATAGACAAATTGACACAGCATCATTTACCTCTGCAGACCAGATTGTTGCAGGGTGTGACTCCAGGATTATCATATACGACTCCATTTCCGTTCGCACACACACAAATATGTCCGTTTCCACAATCCTGAATAAGATTGGAAAACATTGTTACCTTTTTTGATAAATCAAATGTAGATACGAACATTTGAGTAGGTACGAACATTTAAGTAACAGAAATTATGTAGGTACGAATATGTGTGTAGGTACGAACATTTATGAAAGTACGAACATTTACTTAGGTACGAAAACACCTTGCGTGGGCATGCATCAAATCTTTTTCCTGTTACGCTAAGATGGCGAATGGAAATCTAACAGAATGTTTGACGTACATAAAATGTGTCGCAAAAATGCCAAAAGACACCATTGTACAAAAAGATACAAATGTATGTGAATTTATGACATACACAAAAGTTCACAAAGAATAGCATACTCTTATATTCGATCATTCGTGATAAGTAAATGTTTAATTGATAGTATTTTGTGAACTATACCTATTTAAAAAAACATAAATCAGCTGAATTGTCAAACATATTCAATAGTATTGCATAAAGAATTAAAGTCTTTTCGACCCTTTTCATCTAAAAATCGTGCCTGAAAAACATTAATAATTGATCAAATGTCAACTTACATCGAACAGTGATAGGTTCTTGCACAGATTTGCATTTGCGTTCACCATTTGAAAAAATGTCTGAAAATAAGGAAGGGGCAGAGACATTACAATCTTAAATTTAAAATAAACTCTAACGTATCTGTTTCTTAACCCGAGTCGTGTTGAAATTACAGACATAGTTTATCATGTATTTAATAGTTTAATTTTTTATTTGTTTACAGAACTACATGAGTTGAAGGTTTAATTATAGAATGTATTTTTTTACATTGACCTACAAAATACATGCAGTACTTGATCAAAACACTTCATTATGAATAAGTTCAAGTTCTTTAAACATACCAGTGTCAAGAGAACAACGAATCCGAGAACTTGAGCCATTTCTTATATAGATTTCACTGATACAAGGAATACGTTTGTCTACAAATGAAATAAGTATATAGATAAATGAATGAAGATGCGTAATAATGTTTACCCTCACAACGATTTAATATCTTAAATGGACTAGTCCTTCTTTCAGATGGGAAAATGTTAAAATATATACTGACTGACTAGCAAACAGGGCATATATTATATGCTAAAATCATTCGTCTCAAACAGGCTACGAATAAGGTGAATTATGCAACCAACAATTAAGAATATTATAACAATTTTATATACGGTTTATTGAAAAATGTACATGGTGAAATTCAAGGAGGCTGATTACACCATTTCAGAATAAATTTAGTCAGATGAGTACATATTTTGTATAGCGTACAAATGTGACTATTCTTAACAGTTGAAAATGTCAACGTTAAAGAAAATAAATAAATAAATAAATAAATAAATAATGAGTATTGATTAGATATTAAATTTATTACACGAGTTGAATAAAATTATATTAAACGAGCCTTTGGCGAGCAAAATATTGCATTTGTATTTTAGTATAATTATATAGTTATACTTTGTTCATAATGCATTTCTTTACTAGCGCTTATATAAGCTTAGATCAGTACTGAAGATTTACGTCTTCTACGAGTAGTGATAACTTATTAAACTCATACAAAATGTGTAAACCGTAGCCTATACAAGGTAATGACAAATCTTTTTAGAATCACTGTTTTTGCCTGTTATAAAATTTCAACAAGGTTTTCAGAACTTTGCAGTATAGACTCCGGACACCGAATCATGATTCGAACATTCGGATATCCGGACTCTGGATGACATCTCCCTTAATTAAGTAGTAACTTGCACATAATGTTTAACTACTCTCAAATTATACCAACAAAATAATATTTTGTTGAAATAAATTTGCCATAATTATAATTTCTTAACATATAATTATAATAAAATATATAATTATCATTTTTATTATTAGTATTATTATTATTATAAAAATATTTAGATATTTTAGAAGAATCTTACCTATAGTCCTGATGCGATTTCAAGTATCCAGATAAATTAATCACTGTGGATGAGCCGGCTGACTTAATATAAAAGCGTCGGCAGCCATCTGTTTTACGGACACGCTGTCAAATGTCATGCAGCATCGATATTTTGTTAGATCGGTAAAACAATTATCAAAAATCATTGTTTAACATTAACAGTTACTCTTCACTAATGCAATATTGATCGTCTGGTTTTTTTCCCAATATAAACGGTAAACCCGTGGATTTATTGAAGAAAGTATATATATATATGTAGAATATATTGTAGCCATTTTTAGTTTTTAACACATTTAGAAATTTTTTAAACTTTTTTTCGGCAGTTTTTAGTGATATTCCTCCCACTTTCATATCAACTAACTTTTTCGGCAATAGAATGCCGCTATTTCGACATCAAGCAATTTATGCATACGTTTTGAAATATTTCAAGGAGAAAACAAAAGTGGTGTCACTTTGAAAGCCAAATGGATACAATACTTTTTTGTAAGTTTTGAGTCATTTGGCATCAACCAGTTTACTTGACAATTGTCAAAATCCTTCTTAAAGATTTCCCAAAAACGAAAAGTGGCTTAACGAAAATTACTGTATGGTAAAAGCCACATGCCTCTCAATCCATGCTACTTTTCATGAAATTTTGAAAATATGTTTAAAAATAAGATATTGTGTAGGGGACAAAGAAAGAAATTTACACATTGCAAACGGCACTAAAATCCAAGGAAATTACAAAAAAGGTCAAAATATGCAAAAATATACTTTAATGCGTCAGTTACTTAGTAGATATTGCAAAATCAGTCATTAGTTAATCGCACGTAACATGTATTTTATTACTTTGATTTTCTTGAGAATTGTGGCTCAATTTGAGCCATGCAGCTTTAAACGATATGCAGTTTAACAACATATATAGTCATTTTATGTATGCCTTATATTTTATGTTGACCATTTATACTTATTCCTGCAAAATGTAGAAGTTGAAATATTTTTGAAAGTTTAATGCGTTTTACCACCATTTTTAATTTTTTTTTTATCTATTTGTCATATTTTACCATCCCACACATTTGATTCATCTCCTTTCCAGTGACTGATAACACATGTCATCAATATTAATTATTCTTTTGTTTTCGTTTTCTTTGGAGGTCATATAAAATCGATGCTGCAAATTAGCTGTAAATGTGTACAACATCTAGATCATAATAATAATTTTAATATTTCATTTTACATGCAGGGGAAATTAATGCAACTAAACTTCAAAACGTTCATTTAAAAGCGAGATTTGAATGCACAAGCAGGAGCAACAACAACACCCCTCCCCCCAAAAAAACAACAACACCCCCCCAAAAAAAAACAACAAAAAAAACAACACCCCCCAAAATAGAAAATAAAATAAAATAAATATTTAATAAATAAAACAACAACAACAAAAAAACAACAACAATTTAAACAACAACATAGTACTGATTCAAATATTTCCAAAATGATATAAAGATCTGATTTTTGGCATTACTAAACATTAACTTGTTGAATTAATGTAATGGATTTGCCCCGCTTTTAATTTGGATCAGTCACTTCAAAGTTTTAGAGATTTTTGTGGCATTTGTGTGAAATGTGTGGCATACTAAATATCCAAAATTAATTTCAAATTTTAGATTTTAAACAAGAACAAGTAATTTGTCAATATAGTAGCGTTCAGCCTTCAATAAAAGCTCCGGAGACGACAACGATAAATAACAGACGGTTTTTGTAGGACTGGATCGTTTAATAATTAAACATATGTGTAGTTTACACCCTTTTCGGAATGAAATTTTAAAAGCGCCGCTATTCATAACATTTACACCAGTCTAAATATTCAACCATTGAGGCGTTTGTTAAGCGTTTGACAACGTAGATTCAAAATGGCGGTGCCAAAAATGCCGGCGCCCGTTAACTAACAATTTTTTCGCAACTCGTTAGGTATATTTATATTTCTTAATTTTTCAATCATTTTTATTTCATTTCATTTTGAATTGATACACGTCCTACATGTTATCTAAGAATGCTACAGACCTCTCGGAGCCTTTGACTCCGCTCGGACTTTGAAAAAATAATGAAATAAAATTAGGCAAAGCCTGTGAACGGGGAAGTCAGTTAATTTTTTTCTATTTTAAAAGTTCAATCAGTATTTTATGCACTGCTTCCTCTTTCACTCGGAATATTCGACGATTATTATTAATTCGAAAAGTTGCGATTGTTCGTTATCAGAATATCCCGCCTAATATCATTGAATTACGCTGAAAATGGCGGCGCCCGACTTGAACTGACACTGAAAACTTCATTGATAGGTATAGAATTCTATATATAAATATATATAATTTTTTATTTGATTTTCTTTTAAATATACACTTGTAGTCAATAGCCGGGCAAGCCAAAGCCCGGGCCAGCTTCTAGGTCAAGGACTTTGACTTCCCGTAATGATGATGATGATGAGGATGATAATGATGATGATGATGATGATGATAATTATAATAATAATAAAAAAACAACAACAAGAAACGATCAAACCACCTCCTCCAAAATAAATAAATAAAAAAATAAATAAATAAGCAACAACATTAGTAGCATAAGTAGTAGTAGCAGCAGAAGCAAAAACAGCAGCAGCAGCAAAAGCGATAGCAATGACAACGACATAAACACTTTAATGCTTTCATTTCTACTTTATTGTACACAAATAAGGTAACTACGTTCTATACATTAACAAGGTTGTCACAACCTATCTTATAATTGTGTCATGTCATATCAAACATAAATATGTAACAGCTTTGAATTATTCGCGATCGATTAACCGACAAAAGTTGTGAAAGTTTCTGGCAATATAGCATAAGTGGGTATTTCACCATTTTACTGTCCTCACAGGCCGGGGCCTTTACCGGCGATCCTCAATGTCTTGCTATTGCCTGGATTGGAGCGGGGTTGCAATCAACTGGCGTACTAATCTTTTAAAACACATGTCAACAAATACTATTAAAATATTTTTACTACATAAAGCGATCTATAATTGATGTTTGTTTAATTTGATTATTAATGTCGCAATCAAGTTCTAATCCATCAGTCATTCAAAACATTAAAACTGCAACATGGAAGCGTGAGGATGGTAACAGAAGAAATCAATCTTTCATTTGATCCGCACTACCGATTCCTTGAGGGAATATACTTTTGCACCATAATAGCTGGCGATATAGCCTTATCCGAATGGCCGGAATAGCGTTTTGGATTCAAACATCCCGCAAGAAGCTATAACCATTGCTTTGCTAGTGTCAAAGAATCAGCTATTGTGCCTGGTTTATGCTGATAAAAACGGTTTAACTGCTTAATCAAAACCTTTTTTTAAATAACTGTTTATATGTTACCATCAAGCGTGATTCAAACTTGTATATAAACATAAAACATATGTCACTCCATCAATAATTTAATAAGAAAAAATAAGAAACATGTCAATCATTTTGAACAGTTAGACAACGATAATAACATAATGTGTGCATTACATGCAGATTCATCTCCCTTTTCGTTCACAGTTCTAAGATATGAAGGTATTGCCAAAGACATTTCTGTGATACACGTTGTTGAGATATGTAGTGTGAGGCACAATGAAGGCGACAAGGAGGAAGTATGTGCTCAATGTTCTCCCCTAAAAAGCTAGCAGTGGTCTTAAATTTATTGTTGAACAGATTGTTTGGTTCTGCCATATTGCATGTCGACAAATAGAACTTTTGGTTTGCATCTAATCCAGGGGTGTTGTCTCGAAATATTCGCGTATCTTAATGTTGTGACCAAGATTACGAGATTGTTGATACGAAACTAAGATTATAACACTACAACAACTAAGTTTTTTTACAATTTGGATTGTTATAAAAAAGACACCTACGATTGTAAGTATCGAAACAGGTCAGTAGGCATATTTTTTCAACGTAAAAACCTTAAGGTGTTGTGCAGTATTTTGTATAACTTTTGTCCAAAGAAGTTTCGGGCCTATATTTTCCAAATCGTCCCGGCACCAGAAATATCGGCTTCCTAGATTTAATTATCAACGATAGGTAATGTATGCACACGTTTTCGTCGATTCCAACAAGGATACCATAGTTACGCCCCTTCTATTATTTTCTGGAAATATGCTTATGCAGGCGTCACACTGTCCCGAATTTGGCATCAGATGGACACACGAATATGGAAATGTTCAAATTCGGATCTGATCGTAATAACATCGTGCCATTCGTGACGGCATCTGTTGCCTTCGTATGATCCCCGGCTGAATATTACAAGCTCCGGCAGCAACTTCGTGAGCGGTTCCAAAATATTTGGCATGCCAAAAAATTGCCCGAAGACATTGTGAAGGTTCATTTTCGTGTTGAATTCGTATGTCAATTTTGCCCTTCGTAAGGCCGTCGTCAAGTCATCTTGTCAAATCGTGTAGTCTTTGTCTTTTCTTCGTGTGATCATCGGTGAAATCTGGCATTTTAAGCCTCAAAAAGACAATACGAAGTAGACACGAAGATTCCCGATAGTCTTATAAAGGGAACACGACTACGTGAAGCCCCCGCAATATCGTTGTGTCACCATCGTATTTTGGTAAGAAGTCATCGAGATGGGACCACGATGAGCACGAAGAAAGCAATTGTTAGTGGTTCAAGCGTTGCATGTTTATCATGGTGGACATATAAACGGCTAGACCATCTTTCTCATCTGTCACTCTTGTACATCTCTTCAGAGACATCAAAAGCTTCTATTATTTTTTGGAATTAATTTAAAATTATTTTCAGTTTATTTCCTGCAGAATTACATGCTTTGATGATGAGCCAACCGAGAATAAGAAGGCAACAACATTGTTACTTTTAAGACACCTAATAAAACATGATGAGGCCCAGGCCCACCTTGGGTGGCATTATAAAGTTTCATCAAATATGATAAACAAGATCAACAAAGAAAGCCAGCGTTCAATGAACGCAACCCCACACGGCCCAGCAACAAGAACCAAGTAACACAAAAAGACCCTCAGAAAAACGAACAGGGTACAAAGTAGAGCACGGATAGGCTTATCACTTAACTGATACATAAGACAAAATAATGGTAAACGACAAGGAAATCAAAGAAAACAAATAAATCATTCATTTATTAAATAAATAAAAAGGGACAAAAGGGAAAATACTTACCGTAGACGAGAAAACAACAATGGGCACCGACAAAAGTGTCACCAAAACAGTATGAAATAACAAAGACATACATCTTAGGAACAAAGAGGGCGCCGCCTTGGACCGGTCAGCAACATAAGTACTACTGGGGAGTTTAAACCGGTAAATGGTGCACCAAACCTCACTCTTAACCCACCATGTTCCTATAAACGAGACGGTGTAAATAAAATAAATCCCAGCCAAGTATATTTATAATTCAAAAGGTAAAATAAGTAAAACACCGGAATGATCATGCAGATACATATAAAGGAATACCCATATGACCATAACAAAAGTACTCAATACTTCAAAGGAAGACAGAGTAACAAAAAAAAATCACCAACAAGGGCCCGACGAAGCAAGGCAGAAGACGGACATTAAGGCAATTCAGTCCCAAAGGGCACAAAGAACTGTTCATCATAGAGTATCTCACTTGGT